>NC_133134.1:95984721-96251212 GCF_048418815.1 Hemitrygon akajei | reverse complement strand
ACAATACTAATCACTCCATTTCTGAGCTATGTAGAGCAACATACGCGGCAGTAGAGAATATAAGTCCGGTCTATAAGATAGAAGTCAAATGAACATTCGGGCAAATGACGTCAATACTTGGTTTACTGGAACAATTAACATACTTAACGTTTTAAAACATCTTTGAAAATACTGGACAGTCAACTGCATTATAATGTTTTATATACAGAAAAGATATATTACATTAGAATAAATTAAATATTAAAATATCAGCTTTATTTGTCATATGTAGAAAGAAACATACAATGAAATGCGCCGTTTGTGTCAAATCAAATCAGTGAGGTCTGTGATGGGGGCTGACCGGAAGTGTCACCACGCTTTCGGAAACAGCATTTATTTATTGGGTATTTATCTATCTATCTATCTTTATCTATCTTTCTATCTATTCAGTGCTTAACAGGCCCTTGTGGCCCAAACGATCTGCGTAGCTCAGCAACCCACCATCTTGTCTCAAGACTGATCACAGAACAAGTTGCATAAACAACTAAACTACTAACCGGTACGTCTCTGGACTCTGGATGGAACCAGAGAACCTGGAGGATGCCGCGCCTTAAACACCTTAAACTTAAGTTGGCCTGTAGGTATTGTAGGTAACTGGGAAATTTCATAGTCTGTTGCACCTTTATTGAAAAGCGCCTGAAATACACACGCAGAGAGCATGTATTGCAGTTTCAAAAAAAAAAACATGCACACATTATGGATTACTAAATTATAAATAATACTGTGTATAAAACCATAAGAGTGCCCACACGAAAGGTGAGCACGAATAATGTGGTGGCGATAGGAGACAGCCATACACCGGAATGCAGTCAGTAAATCAGATTCATGATGAGGTGTGCTTTCCTACAACAGCTAGTATTCCCTCTTTGATATCGCCCCCGACCATAGGACCGCAAGTACCGCAACATCAGGACTAGGACTGTTAGGAATGGGAACAGCTTCTTGTCCCAGACGTGAGACTGAATTCCCTGCGTACACTTAGTTCTTATCACCCTTGAATTGTCAATAGCGTTATACTGTTTATTTTCTGACTTATGTCGTAAATGTACCTTATGCTAAAAGTTAGACTTCTGGGATGTATTTTTTAATTTATCAATTTATTTGGGATAATGTTCTTCTCTGTGAATTTATTTTGTGATTTATATGCAGCGTTTTATGTAACTTCATCCGGAGGGACTTTCTTTTCTTTTATTGAATGACAATAGAATTGAACTTGAATTTCAACACATAAGTCAAGGCAGTATATTTATGCCAATAAAGGTTATAAAGTGGCATAATCAGTTTTTACGATGGCCTCAGATGGCGCCGTTTAATGCGTCTATTTGTGTGAATCTCCGAAAGGGATCGTCAAAAATTCCGATTTAGGACGACCACAGCTGAAAACCATAGCCACAGCCATGAGTGTATCACTAAACAATATCGGCGAACTCCATTGCTGCTGTTTAATCTCCAAGTATAGCCAGCATTCTCTATTCCTCTTGATGTCTTATTTTGCTTGCAAATTCCACTTCAATAATACATATGGACATCAGGTGGGTGGAGATGTACATCAGGCAATAAGACCATACGACACAGGATTAGGCCATTCAGCCCATCGATTCAACAGCATTCCATTACGGCTGATCCGGATCCACTAAACGTCATACACCTGCTTTCGCGCAATATACCTTGATGCCTGACCCATCAGGAAACTATCAACTTCCTCCTGCAATGTAAGTACAGACGCCCACCAGCAGTCTGTGGCAGAGCAGTGCTGGGATTCCACTGCTCTCTGACTAAAGAAAATCCTGCTTGCCTTTGTTCTAAAGGTTTTCCTTCAATTCTGTGCCTTCAAGTTTTGGATGCTCCCACCACTGGAAACATCTTCAACACATCCACCCTAACTGGTCCCTTCAATAAATGGTAATGTTACGGATTCAAGCAACAATAAATACATGAGTGAGGCAGGGGTTTTTATAACAAACAACACGTTTATTAAACACTGAAAACAAACCCCCCAAAAGTAAACAATTCACTAACGTAACCGGATATCAGCTGCTGTGCGGCAGCTTAAACAGTTCTTAAAGCGATAAAGCTTAAACAGTTCTTAAAAGTAGTATTGCAAAAGTTCAAAATGCTCACAGTCCATTTAAGGAGAGACTTTTTAAGACGATTTAAATTCTCTTTCACGTCGTGTTGTTGCAATTCCCAGTCGAACTACTTTTCCCACGAAGAATTTTACGAAGATGGAACGTAACGGCTTGAAGGCACTGACCTTTCCTTTACAAAACTGTTCCCAATCCTTTCTGCTATTCACAGGGATTAACACGGGCACAGTCAAAGAATTCCTTCCGAATGAGGATCAAACAAGGTCGAACCTGTTTCTCCGTCGAAATCGACTTTCCTCGATCTTTCAACTCCCGAACTCCGATCTTCACTCTCCACTAATTCTCAACTAGCAGTATTATAAAGAAACTGCTGGCAATGACCTTTTAAACTTTAGGCATTAAATAAAACTTCATCTTTCAACTAAACTGCGTCATAACATTAAATCACGCAGTGGCATGAAGTCAACATGGCAAATCCTGCCACGAACTGCCCCTCCTCACAGAGAGGGATCCTCCTTTTATACCCTGTAAAAAAAAACATGTCACATGACCTCTACTGGCGGGAAAATGACGTTACTCAACCATCACAAGACCATTAACTCAAGTCCAGTATAGCTTCAACACCTGTCACGTGACAAGTACACCACTGTCACGTCAGGGGTGTATGTTTTTCTCTGAGAGTGGTGAGTGTGAGGAATGGGCTGCCGTCAACGGTGGTGGAGGAGAATAAAATAGGGTCTTTTAAGAGACTTTTAGATAGGAAAATCGTGCTTAGAAAAATAGATGACTATGTGTAAGCCTAGTAATTTCTAAGGGAAGGACTGTTCGGCACAAATGTGTGGGCGGAAGGGCCTGTAATGGGCTGTAGGGTTTCTATCTTTCTATGTTTTCATGTTGGCAGAATTCCAGAATTCCAAACCCAGAATTCTTCTAAATTCCAGTGAGTACAGACCCAAAGCTGCCAAACGCTTCTCATGTGTTAATCCCTTCATCCTAGTGAACATCCTCTGGACTCTCTCCAATGACAGCTCATCCTTTCTGAAATATGGGGCCCAAAACTGTTGACAATGCTTTAAGTGCGACCTGACTAGTGTCTTATAAAAGCTCAGTGTTATCTCTTTGCTTTGATATTCTATTCCCCTTGAAATAAATGCCAACAAAACATTCGCCTTCTTTACCACAGACTCAATCTGTAAAATAACACTCTCGAAGTCTTCAAACAGGATTGCTAAATCTCTCTGCACGCCTGATGTTTGAACCTTCTCCCCATTTAGATAATATTTCGCACTATTGCTTATATTACCAAAATGCATTATCATACATTTCCCAACACAGACACAGTGGTGTCAAGAGAACAACCTCTTCGTAAATGTCACAAAAACAAAGGAGCTGGTTGTGCACTACAGGAGGAATGGAAACAGGCTAACCCCTCTTGACATCAATAGATCTGGGTTGAGAGTGTGAACAGCTTTAAGTTCCGCTGCATACAGCATCTCACGTGGTCTGTACGTTCCGGCTGTGTGGTGAAAAAACAGCACAACAGCGCCTCTTTCACCTCAGACGGTTGAGGAAGTTTACTATGAGTCCCCAGATCTTAAGGACCTTTCTACAAGGACATAAATGAGAGCAAACTAACTGGCTGCATCACTGCCTGGTATGGGACATGTAATTCCCCACAACCTCAGGGCTCTGCAGTGTGGTGTCGATAGCCCAGTGCATCTGTCGATGTGAACAGGACATTTACAGAGACAGGTGAGGGAAAAGGGCCCGAAGGATCGTTTCTGACCTGAGTCACTCCAACCACACACTATACTAGCTGCTACCTTTTGGGAAATGGTACAGCAGCTTTAAAGCCAGGACCGGCAGGCTCTGAGAGAGCTTCTTCCAACAGGGCATCAGACTGTTTAATTCACGCTGATACAATTGAATTTATATATTATATTGATGTCCTGTTGCAATAATATTTATTATAAATGAGTATAAATAACAAATTTCACAGTTAGACGGAAGGAAAGATTTCTACTCCTCATGTGTGTGAAGAATGTAAGATATAAAGTCAATTAAATTCAATTTATTAGTCTCCAATAACCTCGAAATTTCATTCTTAATAATAGACTCCCTCACTTTCCCAACCACTGTTAAGTTGACTGGCCTATAATATTTTCTTCTTTTTGTCTTCCTCCCTTCTAAAAAAGTGAAGTGACATTTGCAATCCTCCAGTCGTCCCGGACCATGCGGGCACAATGTGATACCTGAAAGGTCATACCTATGCATCCGATACCTCTTCAGCAACTTATCTCAGGATTCGTGGATGTAGTCAGTCTGTTCTATCTTAAAGCATCTGAGTTCGCCAAGCACCTTTTCCTTTTGGAATATTAACAGCAGTCATCCTGCTCCCTGACACTCACGGACTTCTGGCACACTGCACATCAGTGAAGACCGATGCAAAGTATGATTACGATCATCTGCTATTTTTTCGCCCCTATTACCAGTATCATTTTCCAGTGGTCCAAAATCAACTCTCACCTCCCCTTTACTCCTTTTATAAATGAAAAGAAAAACTCTTTTGGTATCCTGATTTATATTATTCGCTACTGTGCCCTCATATTTCATCTTTGTCTTTCTTATAGCTTTTTAGGTTGGCTTGAATGCAGTCCTTCACTTCCTTTGTCATCTCCACCTCTGCCAGTTGAGAACTTCTTCCTCTGTAGGTCAATATATATTCTGAGCCTTTGACTATTTCTAGAAACTTCTGTCATCTCTACTCTGGCGTCATCCCCACCAGTATCCTCCTCTAATTCACTTGGACAGGCTCCTCTCTCATGCCATCGTAATTCACTTTATTCCATTGGGATATATGAGTTTTGCTTTTTCCCTCTCAAACTGTAGTACGAATTCAATCATATTATGATCACTGTCTCCTAAGGGTTCCTCAGATGAAGCTCTCGAATGAACTCAGGCTTATTACACAACACCGAGTCTAAGATAGCCTTGCCCTGAGTAGGCTCGAGCACAAGCCGCACTGAAAAGCCACCTCGTAGGCATTCAACAAATCTCCTGTCTTGTGGTCCGAACATCAACCTGATTTTTCTCAATCCCCTTGCATATTGAAGTCCTCCATTACAATTGTGCCTGTATTACATGCCTTTTTCAAGTTCCTTTGCAATCGTAAGTCCCCATTATGGCTACTATTTGGAGGCCTATTTGTGATTCCCATAATGACTGTTTTACCCTTGCAATTTCTTAACTCTACCCACAAAGAATCAACATTCTCTGACCCTATGTCCGCCCTTTCAAAAGATGTGATTCCATCTCTTACCAACAGAGCCACACTACCACCTATGACATCCCGCCTGCCCCTTCGATGCAAATAATATCTGTGTTGTTAAGCTCCCAATACTGACCTTCTTTCAGCCACCACTAAATGATGCCGATACCGTCAATGGCGCTGCGGTTTCGCGTCCACCAAATGAAGAATATTATGCGCTTTTAAAAAGATCATCTTTAGTCCTGCCGTCTTTGCCCTTTTGAGTGTTGCCTCTGTACAACTTAACTCTTAGCTCTGTTTGGGTGTAAATCATTGGCTTGCCCTCACTTACATTCATGTTATAACCATCAACTACTTATCGACCTGCTGGCTCATCCGCAGCTTTATCATACTGGTTCCAATACTGATGCAATATCAGTTTAACCTACTCCCAAAAGCGCCAGTAAACCTCCCATCAGGAATATTTGATCGCCGTCGGATTCTACTGTAACCCATCACTTTTATACAGGTCCTAATTAGCTAGAAATCTGAATCCCTGCTTTTTATCTGCCACCTTATTCTATCACTCTGTCAAGGACAAGGCTGAGGATGAACCGAAGAGCAGGACACAAGTGCGGACGTAGATTCGTGAGGCGTTTTCACCATCGCGAACGGGGAGCCGTTATTCGGGAGAGTCTTTATATGGAGACAAGGGTTATGTAGAGTATCCAGGAAATTATGCAGAGCTTAGAACTAACTGTCCTAAAGAATCCGGAAAAGAGTTTTACTCACACGAGAGTCCACCAACGAAAAGGCAAAGCATGGTTGTGACGCTCGAGTTTTATCGCAAGTTCGCTAATGGGAACCAGGTGTGCTGTAATTAGTGGGATTGGGAATGGTTGGAAATCGGACGAAGGGACTAAGGCTCAATCAAGGACGTAATAGCAAGATGGTGAATTGCCAGACGGAACCATGACAGTACACAACGCCCCTCAACGAGGAGCGTCCAGACGATCCTTCGAACTTTTCCGAATGGTCCCTATGGAAGTCCTGGATGAGGGAGGGGTCCAGGATTAAGTAGCAGGAAACCCAGGAACGCTCCGCTGCACCGTACCCTTCACAGTCGACCAGGTATTAGAGGCCCCTGCTCCGATGGCGCACATCTACTACGCGCCGGACGGGGTAGGCCGGATGGCTGTCGATGATCCTGACGAGTGGAGGGGTCTCGGTCGGAGAACACAAGGGGCTGACGGAAAGTGGTTTTAATTGGTAAACATGAAAAGTTATGTGGATATGCATAGATCTTGGTAGTTTAAGTCAGACTGCTGTAGGTTTGGTGATACTTTCGACCTTGGAAGGTCCCAGGAAGCGAGAGGCGAGTTTCTTAGGCTCGTTTTTGAGAGGGACGGGTTTGGCTGAAAGATACACCTCTGCCCAGGTCGATATCAGGCGCAGGAGTCCAGTGTTGATCGGCAATCCTCCTGTTGAGATCGGCTGATCTGAGCAGGGCCGTGCCTGTGTCCTCCCAAACCTTGCGGCACGAGGGGACGTTCGATATTTGCTTGAACAGACGGCACCGCAATCATCTCTTCTTGCGCGGGGAACAGCGGGAGTTGGTACCCAAGGGAGCACTCGAAGGGAGACTTTCTGATGGCAATACTAACCAAAGGGTTGTCGGTGTACTGAACCAACGCGAGGTGCTCATTCCATGTAGCCAGGTTGTTGGTTGTTATAGAATGTAGTGCCGCGTCCTAGTCCTGGTTGACCCGTTCCCTTTGCCCGTTCGTTTATGGGTGGTAGCCGGATGATATGCTGAACTAGGCACCTGAGGCTTGACAGAGGTCTTCCACACCTGTGTGATGAATTGGGGACCTCGATCGGAGACGATGTCCGCGGAGATGGAAGACGTGGCGGACGAGAAGGTCTGCGGTTTCCTGAGCAGAAGGGAGTTTAGGGAAGGCTACAAAGTGCAACGTCTTGGAGAACTGGTCTACCATGGTGAGTACGGTGGTGGTTCAGTGTGAAGTGGGCAGACCGGTGACGAAATCTAGGGCGATGTGCGACCACGAACGACCGGGGACAGGTAGGGGACGAAGTGGCCAATGGGAAGCTTTTCCATGGGCATAGACAGAACATGCAGATACATAGGAACAGGTAGCCTCCTCCATGGAAGTCCCTGGAAGGCCAACAAAAGTGTCTTTTCAAGAGCGCCAGTGTCCAATCACTCCCAGAGTGGCAGGTGAACGGAGATATGTGTCCCCACCAGAGAATCTGTCAGAATCAGTCACAAAAAGGCGATCAGCGAGTCCATTGCCGGGGTCAGGGTCATCCCGTTGGCCTTCCTTTATTATGGACTCAATCTCCCAAGTGAGAGTTGCTACCATAAAGGATGGTGGGAGGATAGTATCCGGGCTGGAAGTGTCCTCCTTGGAGTTGTATTGGCGGGAGGGCGCGTCTGGCTTCCCGTTCTTGGACCCAGGACGGTATGCGAGGGAAAACTTGAACCGTCCAAAAATTAATGCCCAACGGACCTGGCGGGTGATCAAACGTTTGGCGGTCTGAATATATCAAGGTCAGCGGTGGTGTACAGAGGGTAACCCGAGCCTGCAATTTTCCATCCAGCGCCCGGGCCTCCAGAGGGGTACTTAACGGCTCCCGAGGTATTCCTGCCCGGGAGGCTATGTCCTTGTCTAGCCGATTTCCCTCGGCACCGGAATCCACCAAGGCGGTTAGAGACAACGACTGTTGTTGATAATTCACGTTGGTCGAGATCTGCATCCTGGTCTGTGGTACTGAAGAGAATGTCGTCTTTCTCACCAGGGACCCTTTCTACTAGTGAGCCCTCTCCTTTGGCCGCAGAGTACGAGTATCCCGGAAATGTTCCGACATACCACAATAGTAACAATCCCCAGCTCTCTGCCTCCGAAGTCGTTCGGCAGGGGAGAGACGGTTCCGTCCCAACTGCATCGGTTCCTCCCCCAGGGTAGTGGGGATGATTTGAGCAGGAGCTATACTTGGAGCGGCTGTGGAAGGGAGGCTGGTAAGGTGGGACCCAAGGAGTACAGCGACCGGTCTTTTCTCCCAGACGCTATAGAAGTCGATTATCTAGCCTGGTGGCTAGAGAGAGATCAGAGAGACCAGGCTGTCCGCGCCCTCCCTCGCTGCCATTTCATCTTTTACTTTATCTGAGAGACCCTGTCGTAACACTTCCCTTAGGGCCTCGTCATTCCACCCAGAATCGGCCGCTAATGCTCGGAACTCCATGGAGTATTCTGCTGCGCTTCAGGAACACTGACAGAGAGGTAGCAAGCGCTTAGCAGCGTCGGTTGTCCCAGATCGCTTTGGCCCGTGCCAATGCATCCCTTCGTAACAGCCGCAAATTGCACGCAATCTTTGATCTGTCTGAGGTGTACGTACGGGGCTGTTGTTCAAAGACCAAAGCGAATTGTAATAAGCAGGCCCGGCATTTCCCTAAGTCCCCAGCGTATGGTTCCTGTTCGGGACCGTACGTCTCTCGAGGGGATTGTGTTGTCGATCCAAGGGGCGTAGCCATCCCAGGCTGTGCAGCTGGGTCATTGGGATTCTTGGAAGGGGCGGAGTAAGGTAAGCGGATACACGGTCAACCTGTTCACTGACCTTCCTTACACTCGTGGACAGCGCACGAAGGTTTTCCGTGACCTCTCTGAGCAGCTGGTCGTTGGCGCCCAGTTGGTAGCCCTGGATGGCGAGGGCCTGTTACACGGGGTCCTAGTCCGCTGGGTTCATTCTTGGTCAGTTCGTTCTGTTGCAAGGACGAGGCTGAGGACGAATGCAAGTGCAGGACACAGGCGCAGAGGCAGTGTCCTGAGGTGTTAGCACCGTCGCGAACGGCGAACTGGTTTCCAGAAGAATCTTTACACGGAGACAAGGTGTATGAAGTGTATCCAGGAAATGATGCGGACCTTAGAACTGACAGCCCTAAGGAATCAGGAAGCGAGGTTTACTCACTATAGAGTCGACCAACGAACTGGCAAAGCGTCGCTGTGACGCCTGAGTTTTATCCCATGTTCGCTAATGCGAACCGGGTTTGCTGTAATTAGTCGAACTGGGTATGATTGGAAATTGGGCGAGGGAATTAAGGCTCAATTAAGGAGGTAGTAGCAAGATGGGAAATTACCAGGCGGCACCATGACACCCACTCCTCACTGTTTCGTGGCGCAGTCAGAAATTCCGAAAATTCTACCTTTTGGTACCAGCTTCTCAGCTACCTTACTAACTCCCTGTGTTCTTTTTTCCGGACCTGCTCGCTTTTTCTTCCTATGTCCAGAAGCACGTCGGACCATGGCACCTGAGAGGCAAATTTCTATCTTTCTCCTTGAATCTAGTGTACCCTATTATTGTTGCCATCCTGTTAAGTTCCCTACCCTTCTGAGCCAGACAACCGGACTCACTGCCAAAGGCATGCCTCTGCTGCTTCACCCAGGTAGGTCGTACACCCCCCCCCCCCCGAGTACTTTTTCTGGGGAACGGCAACTGGTGTGCTCTCCAATATCTGAAGTTCTTCCTTCCCTCTCGTGACAGTCACACATTTATCTGTCTCCTGTTTCCTAGGGTTGACGACTTCACTATAGCTCCTGTCTATCAGTGCCTCACTTTCCCTAACAAGCCGAAGACCAACAAGCTGCAATGCAGTTTCCTTACACGGTCTCTAAGGAGCTGCATCCCGAAGCACCTGGCGCAGGTGTGGCCATCAGGAAAGCTGGGATTCTCCCGGAAATTTCTAACCTATTCCAGTTCAAGAAAAAAATGTTTTTCATTCCATGCACTCTCCTACGTTGTATGGAATCCTCAAACATTGTACCTACTTCATCTTCCCTTTGCAGGCAGGTTACGGTCTCCTCAAAACTTGCTAACCTACTTATCTCGGGTGGAGTGAGGTGTGAGAGCCGGAGTGAACAGAAGCATGGAGCAGCTTGGCGTAAGAACCTCTGACCTGTGACTGCCAGCGATACCTTCCCCGTTGCCTTGTTTATCTCCAACACGTACCAAGTTGGGGAGGAAATAGATCTTGTTTGTCATTTGGAACGTGCCTCAGCTGTAGGTTACATTAGCCGCTTACTGTACCATCCTCCCGGAAAAACTCATCGATGTGGGTGGGGTGGCAACCCAGAGAACAAATGGTTATGGCGCCCCAAATGTTCCCAGGTTCCTCGCACCGGTAATCTCCGAAGCCCTATCCCCACCGCCCAGGAGCTCTGCGATATGGCATTGGCAAATTTTTGCAGACCAGTATAGTAACGTGACTGATTAGTGTTCCATTCCTTCCCCTCTGCAACCATGATGTGACCTCCCCTCAGCACAACTCCTCCCACAGCATGGCCTTCCCCCAATACAACGTAAGCCAAATAATTCAAGGCTGCGACGTAAGCTCTCAGAATTGAACGAAATAACGCCCGACAGACTAAAGACTGGTCAGTACGGCGTGGCAGACACAGAATAATGGAATATGCTCCAGGTTAAGAATTATTTGTATTAATTGATTTTTCTCTTTTGAGTTTTTTGTTATTCACAACTAAACTGATTCTCAGGAATATCTGGTGAATGTATTTGATTGTGTGCAAACATGCTTTGGCATCAAAGAACATACAACAAGCCCTACAACCCAAAACGTATGTGCCAACCATACAAAACCCGTCTGCACTCGTCCCATTTGCTAGCACTTGACATTTAGCCTTCACTGTATTACAGATTGCAGTCCTTGTTTTAATCTACTTTGTTTGAGGCACTGATATCAGTGTCTGAGATAATTCCTTGTATACAGGATATTTAGGAAAGGTAACAGTTACCTTGGACTTACTTTGGGAACTTGGTAGTTGCTTAATAGGTGGGACAATTTGACAGTTAACATTTTGGAGACACGTTTTCATACACAGGGTCTGTGCCAGAGGATCACCGTGTTTGTCGGATGTCTCATCTCATCTCGTCCTGCTCAGCTCCAGAGGTGACTTGCGGGAATCACAACAGAGATGGGTCAGCACAAAGAACCAGACCGTAAAGTGCCAAGCAGTAAAACAGGTGCACCCACACACATAACAGTATATCCAACAACGGCCATCGAGCAGGATTAGGAGATGGCGTTAAGCAGCATTGCATCTCGGGACAGAGTGAGACAGAGAGAGAGTGAGAGGAGAGCAAGGGAACGCAAAGGGAGAGGGTGGACGGAGAGGGGAGAGTGAGACTAGGAGAGACAGAATGGCAGACAAGCAGACATACAGCAGACGGATAGATACAGACACAGATATAGGTGCAAGGGATGAATCGATGGATGAAGAGAGAGAGAGATAAAGAAACAGACAGTCGCAGGGGTGAACAGATGGATACAGAGAGATACAGACCGACAGAGATATAGTATAGAAGGGATCACTGGGGACTGCAGACAGGGTTTTCGATTTCCTATAGTGACACCTATTTTGGAGGGGAAAAAAATCTGATGTAAGGAACAGCGCCACAAGATGGCCAAGTACATTTGGAGGGCTAATCGTGATAAAATTAAGAGATAAATTTATGTATTGCCGTTTTAATGAAATGTATTACCTGTCAGGGAAATATAGTGAAACCAAACAAATGGGCCCTTGTTCATGTTCGCGCATTTAGCAAAGATCCCTTTGAAACGAATCGATATGCTCCAAGATCTAGGCCTCTACACCTCCTTGTGCAACTGAATCCTCGATTTCCTTACTAGCAGACACCAGTCTGTACGAATGGGCAACAACATCTCTCCACAATCGCATTCAGCATGAAACTCTTTCTTGATCCTAAACTGAGTGTGTTTTCCCAAAATAAACCATAAGATCAGAAAACATGGGAGCAGGATCAGGACATTGTGCCCATCGAGTCCATCATAGTGATTGGTTTATTATCCTTCTCAATCCCATTCTACTGTAACCTTTGAAGCCCTCACTAATCAAGCCCCTGTTAGCCCTCGCTCTAAATATATCCAATGACTTAGCCTACACAGTCATTTGTGGCAATGAATTCCATAGATTCACATGCTTCTGGCAAAAGTAATTCTTCATCATCTGTTTTCAAAATTGGACATTTGTGTTTTCTGTGGCTGCGCCTCTATTCCTAGACTCCCTCACTACAGGAAACATGCTCTTTACCACCACTTTATCGAGATCGTTCAATATTCGATAAGTTGCAACGAGATCCCCTCCCCCTCCCCGTCTATTATTTTAATCTCCAGCGGGTACAGGCTTATAGCCATCAAACATTCCTTATAGTTTAAACTTTAGTACCCAGGCTCATTCTTGTGAATCTCCTCTGCACGTTCTGCAATGACAGCATGTCTTTCCTGAGATAAGGAAACATACTCAGTAATGCTAAGTCAGCCCATTGCTTCTTTTCTGCACCGTAGTCATCTTCAAGTCGGATTCCCTGCTGATTGAATTCCTCCTTTAATGTCCAATATGGGCTAGTCTAGAACAGGAGTGTGCAGCCTCAGAATAGAGGGACGTTCATTTAGAACAGAAAGGGGAAGGAATTTCTTTAGCCAGAGTGTGATAAATATGTGAAAGTAATTGCCACAAGCGCTTTTTGAGGCCAAGCCATTGCGTATATTCAAAGTGGAGATTGATTCTTGATTAGGCTGCACGTCGAAGATAACGGGAGAAGGCAGGAAAATTGGGATTGAAGAAAGAATGGGGAAGCAGCCTCATTCAGCTCCTATGGCTTATGGTCTTATAACGCACTAAATGCAGCAGCCGCTTAAGCATAGCAGGATCCCAATGCGGCACCTCCAATGTGCCGATTGGTGAACAAGTGTAGGGGAGTCATGTAAGAGGTTATCCCAACCCTTCCACCGTCACTACTGGGAACCACCCCCAACGCCGCTCAATGAACCGGCAGTGGAGTTTGGGGTTTAGGTGCTATCTTCCCCGGCAGTGGTGTGACTCCCAGCCGCCCTTGGTGCTGGTTTCGTGACAGCAGAGTTTTGTCCTCGGTAGCCTTCAGAAAACTGCCTCATAGCACCCCGTTCCCCTAGCACACTCCTTTCTACAGTTCAGCATCCCGTCTGACAGTATGCAGAGCTGAACCTATTGCTCTTTCCTCGGAGTAGCCGGAGTCCCTCCCGCACCTTCCTGCCCCCACCCCCAGCAGCAAATTAAGCACTTTCTCAGCAGTTGTGCAGAGATGGTTTCGTATTCATTTGGCCCACTGGGGGGTGGTACACTACCACAATAATTGACAGGCAGCCTCTCACAAGCCAGCCCCTCCCTCTGCAGCGGCGGAAGAGCCCTATACTGTGATCCTCCCATTCCGAACCCTGTGGTGTCTGTTCCAAGCTTCAGTGCGTCCCTTTGCATCTCTCCTGCACCCTAGAATGTACCAGTTCTTTATCCCTGATTTGTTTGGACTGCGGTAAATGCATGGGTGCATATGAACACCAGCAGGATCCCCTTGGATCGGAGGAGTAAGTCTAGATAAAACGAGGACAGTAGACTTACTCCCAGTTCTCCCTCTCTGTCTATCACTCGCCGCCTTCTGTAAGAAGGGTTATTGGAGGAAATGTAAAGGCGGTCTCCTTGTTTTTCTCGGAGCTGCTGGTGGAGGTGGCAGTCGCTTAAAGGGGCAACGTCCCTCCTCCGTCCCAGCCGGTGCACACTGCAAAATTGACTGGCTCGGTCTCAGGGGATAAACTTTTTAAAAATCCTGCCGCAATTATTTAAAATCGCCTCTCCACTCTGTCTGCATCCATGCCCGATTCAACGGTACAGTGTTGGCATTTCGGCAAGCCTCTCCTTCCCATATAAGGGTCAGGGTCCTCCTTCAGTTGTTCCTTCACACTTGGCAGATGGTCTATCGCAATGGGACCACGGACTACTACAATTGTCAAGCAGGCTGCGAACCAAGTCATTGAAGAGAGATCCGAGGCAACTTATAAAGGAGCTGTTTCGTTATGCAATGAAGTGAAAATCTTAACGAGGAAGACTCCAAATTCAGGAGTCCATCTATACAAGAGTAGACAGAAGCTGCCCTTGGACCTGGTGGTAGGCGCTTTCGGCGTTGGTATCGTCTACAAAGAAGAGCTAATGTCCATGGAGTATGGGGTCTCTGATTATGCCTTACTGGGACTGGTTTCCGTGATTTGCTGAGCTGTGTCCTCAATTCATTGCATTTTCTTACGGCTACATTTATGGAGTTCACTGTTGACCCGTTTCGACGGTAGGAGATTTACAGTAGGTGGGGGTTGTCTAGTAAGCTAGAGTAGATCAAGATCAGCCCATAGAATCCATTCCTGATGTCAAATGTCAAACTCACGGAGCGGTAGTCTTGAAATCATGCCAGTTTGTTTTTGTTTAGTACCAGATAGTTGTCAAGTCAAAGCAAGAGGGAACTACACCTCAATGCATGTGGAGGTTAAATATCCCTGTCAGTTGATCCGTACAGGATTTAAGGTCATAGTCAAGCACACAATCCCGGACCAATGCATAAACTGGAAAGTGCTTAAAAGATGTTGCATAGACTTAGGAGAGGTTGTGTAGACTAGGAACATTAGAGATTGCAAAGTGACCCTATAGAGGTACATAAGATCAGAAGGGGCATCCACAAGGCGAAAGCACATCGACTTCTTTTGTCAGAGAACACGTGCTCAGAACAAAAGGACGGAGGTTTAATATCAGATGCGAGATATTTAAAACGAAAATCAGCACCACCTTTTCCATGCAAAGGGTGGCGCGTATTTGGAAGAAGCAGCTAGAAACAGTGATTGAGGCGCGTACATTTTAGAAAATTTAAAAGCGATCAATCAATGCAGGAGGATTGGAGAGATTTAGAGGTCTATGCTTCAAAAGCGGACAGATGAGACTAGTTCACTTTCAACACAGTGGGCATGGAGAGTTGGTCCGAAAGGCCTGTTTCCGCGCTCTATGACATCACGACGGCTTTTGAAAGAGACACGGAAATTGTTTCTGGAGACCCAGTCCCAATTACCAAAGATTCAAAACAAAGGAGATTTGTGCAGAAGGTTGCTGTGATTAGGAACTAAATCCCAAAAGCACTGGAAGACTATCAAAAAGTAGAATATTGCGCAAATTAGCACAGGATCATCCCCTTTGGCTCACATTGTGTTCGCCGAACACAGTGAAAAATTAAACTAATTCTCGTCTGCCTGAACGTGATCTATGTTCAGTCATGTTCATGTTTTTGGTGAACAAACTCTTAAACGCAACTGTTATAAACACAAAAGGTTCTGCAGATGCTGGAAATCCAGAGTAACACACAAACAATGCGGGACGAAGTCAGCAGGCTAGGCAGCATCTGTGGAAAGGAATAATTAAACGTTGACTGATTATTCCCCTCCATAGATGAGGCCAAATTTTTGAGTTCATCCAGCAATTTGGGTGTCATGTTTATACGCCACTATCGTATTTGCATCCAGTATCTCCCCTGACAGCCTGTACCAGGCACTAATCACTCTATGTGTAAAAAAACCCTACCTAATATATCACATTTAAACATCCTCCATCTCATCTTAAATCGTCCAGCATTAGACATTGCCATGCCTCGGCATCTCACTCTCTTTCAAACGTTGAGTGGGTCCTTCTCACCCTTCGACTCTCTTGAGTAAACAAGTAAAGTATCCACCCTCTTGATATGCCTCATGCCGTCTAATCCAGGCAGAATCCTGGCAAACTTTCTCTGCACCCTTTCCAATGTGTCCGCATCCTGCCGGTAATGGGGCGCCCAGAAATGCACACAATACAATCTGGAACGGCACACAAGCTTTAACCAGACTATAATACAGTTGCATTGTCATCCCGTCTCATATTGTCAATGCTCCGACCAATGAAGGCACGAATTAAATATGCATTACTTACTACCTTATCTACATGTGTTGTAAATTTCAATGAATTATGGACTTTGATCCCAAGATCCCACTGTACATTTATGATTTTAGTTGTCCTGCTATTAGCGGTATAGTTTCTCCTTATATTTGGCCACTTCCCTACCTCACACGTTTGCCCTGAATAAATCAATCACCAACACAAGAGAGTTTGCAGATGCTGGAAAAATGCTTAAAATGATGGTGGAATTCAGCAGATACACGGTCACTCCTGGAGGAACACAACAGGCCAGGCAGCAACTATGGGAAAGTGTAGTGTCGACGTTTCGGGCAGAGGCCCGTCAGCAGGTTCCTGCACATGTGTTTATATGTGCATATGATGCGCCTTTCGACCAAAATAATAGATCCAATTAGCGCAATCGAACACTCAATACACTTCAATCATTATTGTACCAAGGAACAGTCAAACAATATATTTTTTTTGCGTCCCATCTATACAGATCGTTTCATCACATCAGCACAATTTCTGCTGATCGCTGGCTACACCATGCCATCCTCCTCCCTCCACCGTCATCAATATTACACTTCACCCCTTCCTCGTTAACCTGCCTACCCAGCCGCAGTGCCTACTTTGCCGTTTTCAGGGGAAAAGTTAAACTGAAGACCATCTATCCATTGCCACTACACTGAGAAAAAGAGAAAGCAATCTATCCTGAGCTGTCAACATTACATAGCCTATCTATGGGAGCTTTTTGTGTAAATATTGGAGAGTGCCAATCCGTTTGGTAAAACGTGCAGGAGGCATGGGACATGATGGAAGAGTGTGTTTTGTTATTGATAAAACTCATTGGGAAGGGAGTTCATAAGCTTTCTTTGAATAGATTTTCCTAACTTTCCAGCTTCATTGGTTCGCTTTAAAGACCGTAAGACACAGGAGCCGAAGTAGGCCATTCGTCCCAGAGACTGCTATGCCATTCCATCGTGGCTGATTATTTTCTTGTCCGTTGGTAACGGACCCAAATGCAAGACACAGACACTGAACTACCAGGAACAGGACTAGGCGTGAGAAGGAAGCAAGGAAAGTAGGGAAGAAACGACCCTGGACATGACACAGGTCCTGAGCGAGAAAGGATTCAGGGCTTGGGCTAAGATTTGACATAGCGGACGGGACGTAAGACTCCTGGACAGGACTAGGGAGCCCCAGCACCGAGTTGGGCAAATTTCTCCCTGGCTGGACAAGGCACATGGACAAGATGAGAACACAAAGCCCTGGCTTGGACAGCACAAGTACGTGGCTAGGACTGGACGAGACCCCGAAGCTTTGTTCGAGGAAGAGACAGGAACGCAGAGTCCTGGTCGAGGGAGAGATAGGAGCGCAGAGCCTTGGTCGACGGAGAGACAGGAGCGCAGAGACTTGGTCGAGTAAGAGACAGGAACATGGAACACAGAGCCGGGACCCCTCGTTGGAAACTGGACATCGGACCTGGAGTCATTATGCAAAACACAGAGCCGGGTCCCTTCCTTGGGTACAGGACGTAGGACCAGGACTCATTACAAGAATGCAAAATACGACGAGGTGGTTACCAACATAAGACAGCAGATGGTCGGACCTACCTAGCGAAGGCGTGGATACAGACAGTTCTTAACAGTAGGTAGCGGCAAACGGCCGGACATAGCTAACGAATGCGTGGACACAGAGACAGTTCAAAACAACGGAAGACAGTTTTGCTCCGGTGTTCGAACTTCAAAGCAGTGAAGGCGAGGGTTACAGGCGAGGCGATGCTCCAGGCGAGAAAGGCAAGGTTCCAAGTGAGGAAAGGCGAGGCAAGCAAGGCTCCAGGCGAGGCAAGACGAGGCTCCAGGAGGAAGGTGAAGTGAAGTGATACAGAAAGGGGTTTTGGACAAGAACAATTCAGCAGCCAGAGGGTGAATCCTGAAGCTATTTATGAAGCCAGCCCAGACGGGAATCAGCTGCCTCAAAAGAAACTGGGGAATCCTGGAAAATCTGGAATAAGGAAAGTACCGGACCGTGAACCGGAATATGGATTTATCGGACCGGACCATGACATTTCCCACTCAAACCCATTCTCCTGTCTTCTCTCTATAACATTTGAAACGCTTCCAAGTCAACAACTGATCATTCTTCTCTGTAAGTATACCCAGTGATTTGGTCTTCACAGCCTCCTATAGCAATGGGTACCACAGATCGACCACCCTCTGTCTAAAGAAATTCAAAGAAACGTAGAAACTTAGAAGACCCACAGCACAATGCAAGCCTTTCGGCCCACAAAACTGTGGCGAGCATGTCCTTACCTTAGAACTACCTAGGCTTACCCATAGGCCTCTATTTTTCTATACTCCCTGTATCCATCCATGAATCTCTTTAAAAATACACTATCGTTTCTGCGTTTTGCCTCATTTTTTTCTGTTCTAAAGGGACTTTCCCCTATTGGGAAGCTGCGCTTTTTACTCTTTTTACTCTCTTTCTTGGAAACATACTCTTTATCTACGCCTTAAAATATTCGATAATTTTCAGTGAGATTCTTACCCTTCCCCGCCTCATTCCTCTAAACTCCAGCGAGAATATAGGCCCAGAACAAGGGTCTCGGCCCAAAACGTCGACAGTGCTTCTCCTTATAGATGCTGCCTGGCCTGCTGTGTTCCATTAGTATTTTGTGTGTATTGCCAGAACCATCAATGCTCCTTCTGCTAAAACTTTCATTCGTGGATTCATTCTCGTGAACCTCCTCCGGACCAACCCCAATACCAGCACATTCTTTCATCGATATGGGTGCTCAAATGACTCTAAGTGATGTTTCACCAATGTGTTCCAAAACCTCAGCGTGACATCGTTGCTTTTATATGTACGCTGATTGTGGAAGAAAATATCAAGGCTTTACATTGTAATGGGGATTGAGGGGATAATGATTTGTTTTAAAATGTGAATTCGAAGTCTACAATTTTATCTGTAACGAATGTACTCTCTGTGACTGAAATGTGCCTCGGAAACGAGATATAAATATAACTGTGTCTTTACTTCCTTGTTCTGAGAATTCTCATATGTCACCAGTTGAGCCAGCTTGCCTGATATATATATATATTTTGAGCACTGATATTTAAGTAAAATGTGTAGCTGCTCAAGGACATATTTTTGTTACATCTCAATTCGGTAGAATTGCTGGAGTTCTTCCTTCAGGTTTAAGTGCTTTTTGCCATATATGTTTGGGATATCAATGTGACTGTAATAAGCAGAACCGAGGTGCTCTGCTTTTAGGAGCCTGTGCTCTCGATAATATCTTGTTAAAAGAAAGATTTCTGAAACAGATGCTCTCTGAGCTCAACCGATCTGTAATACTTTTCCGCGATAATTGGCGACGAGAATGGGATCCTCTTTGTATCCGAACGCCTTTCAAGCTGGGGAGGATTATCAGACGGTTACTATTCCAGCAGGATCCCTGAAAAAAAGGAAAATAGGCGGAAAAGGGAAATCAGTCTCCTAGCTGGAGGAGGGGGCGGTGGGGGGGGGAATTCCGATGGCCTGTATCCTAGCTGAAAGGGGACGGCAGGCGTCCGGCGGCGCAGCTGAAGAGGGGGTGGCCGTTGAAATTTAGGCCTGTCTCCAAGCTGAAAAGGAAAGACTGGCGTCCTGCATCCTAGCTGAAAGGCGGATGGCAGGTGTCCGGTGCCCCATCTGAAAGGGGGGTGGCCTTTACGATTTAGGCCTGTTTCTTAGCTGAAAGCGGGAGACAGGCGTCCTGCGTCATAGCTGAAAGGGAGACGGCAGGCTTCAGGTGCCACAGCTGAAAGGGAGGTGGCCGTTGATACTTAGGCCTGTCTCCAAGCTGAAAGGGAAAGACAGGCGCCCTGCGTCCTAGCTGAAACGCGGATGGCAAATGTCCGGTGCCCCATATGAAAGGGGGATTGCCTTTGAAATTTAGTCCTGTCTCTTAGCTGAAAGGGAAAGACAGGCGTCCTGCGTCCTAGCTGAAAGGGGGCCGGCAGGCGTCTGGCGCTACAGCTGAAAGGGGGTGACCATTGAAATTTGGGCCTGTCTCCTAGCTGAGAGCGGGACGGTCGTAAAAATTAAGGTAGCAAACGATTCATGATAAGAGGATCAAATGGACTGCTGCGGAAATCTGAAAACACACCAGTGAGCGTTCATTTTTTACATGGTGTGCATAGAGAGACTTCGTGCTGTCTTAACTGAAATTAAAATCCTAAACAGGAAAAATGGAAAGTGCGAGCAGTCGAGCGGGTAGCGCTGATCCTACTAATAAACAGGAAAGTTCCGGAGGTAAGACGAAGGCTGTGAACACCCAACTCCAGGTAGGAAAAAAAGGAGAAAACCACCAAAACGATTAAAAAGATAGAACGGCACCACCAGCAAATCGGAGACCCCTTAGTCCCGCCTGGATCCCCAGCGATATGGTAATTAGAGAGATTGGAGATGATCGTTAAGCGGGACAGTGCTAGGGAACTGGAGCTGCAGCTCTGTGACCTTTGTCTGGTCAGGGAGAGTGAGGAGTTGATAGAGAGGAATTACAGGCAGGTGGTCACACCGGGCCACGGTAGTCAGACAGGTGGGTCACGGTTAGGAGAGGGAATGGGAAGAGTCAGGTACTAGAGAGTCCCTCAGTGGCTGCACCCCCTGACAAAAAGTACTCCTGTTTGTGTACTCACGAGGAAATCTGCAGATGCTGGAAATTCAAACAACACACACAAAATCTGGTGGAACACAGCAGGCCAGGCAGCATCAGGACGAAGGGTCTCGGCCCAAAACGTCGACAGTGCTTCTCCCTACTGATGCTGCCTGGCCTGCTGTGTTCCACCAACATTTTGTGGGTCCTATTTGAGTACTGTTGGGGGGGGTGGGGGACAGACTACCTGGGGGAAGCAACAGTGGCCGTGCCTCCGGCACAGAGTCCTGTCCTGCAGCTCAGAAGGGTTGGAAAAGGAAAAGAAACGCAGTAGTATTAGGGGACTCTATAGTTAGGGGGTCAGATAGGCGATTCTGTGTACTCAGTCTGGAGATCCAGATAGTAGTTTGACTCCCTGGTGCGAGAGTTCGGGATATTTCTGATCGTGTCCAAGATATCCTGAAGTGGGAGGGTGAGGAGCCAGAGGTTGTGGTACATATTGGTACCAGTGACATAGGTAGGAAAAGGGAAGAGGTCCTGAAAGAAGAATATAGGTAGTTGGGTAGGGAGTTGGGAAGAAGGACAGCAAAGGTAGTAATCTCGGGATTACTGCCTGTGCCGCGCGACAGTAAGAGTGCGATTGGAATGAGGTGGAGGATAAATGCGTGGCTGAGGGATAATTGCAGGGGGAAAACATTTAATTTTCTGGATTATTGGGACCTCTTTTGGGGCAGGTGTGACTTGTACAAAAAGGACGGGATGCACTTAAATCCTACGGGGACAAATATCCTGGTGGGGAGATTTGCGAAGGCTACTAGGGAGATTTTAAACTAGCGTGATTGGGGGTGGTAATCAAATTGAAGAGACTAGGAGAGAGGAGGTTTTTTCATAAATAGTGAAAGCTAATAGACAGTGTGTGAGGGAAGAGAGGCAGGTGACAGGGAAAGGGAGCGCTCAGACCGAAGAAGCAGGGGAGAAGGAAGAAAAAGATAATAAAGTTGTTTGCACCGTTAGGGATAAACAGAGAGTAAAGAGGTGGAGAGTTTCTTTAATGCATTTATTTTAATGCTAGGACATTGGAAAAAGGTGGATGAGCTTAGAGCATGGATTGATACCTGGAAATATGAAGTTGTAGCCATTGGTGAAACATGGCTGCAGGAGGGGTGTAATTGGCAACTAAATATTCCTGGATTTCGTTGCTTCAGGTGTGATAGAATCGGAGGGGTAAGGGAGTAAATTAGGTGCTCGAAGAATATAACGAATGTAAAAAGAATCTTAAGAAAGAAATTAGAAAAGCTAAAAGAAGATATGAGGTTGATTTGGCAAGTAAAGTGAAAATAAATCCAAAGGGTTTTTACTGTTATATTGATAGCAAAAGGATAGTGAGGGATAAAATTGGTCCCTTAGAGAATCAGAGTGGACAGCTGTGTGTGGATTCAAAGAGATGGGGGAGATTTTGAGTAACTTATGTTCCTCAGTATTCACTAAGGGGACAATACTGAATTGTGTAAGGTGAGGGAAATAAGGAGGGTAGTTAAGTAAATTATGATGATTAAGGAAAAGGAAGTACTGGCGTTTTAAAAGGATATAAAAGAGGATAAGTCACCGGTTCCTGACAGGATGTTCCCCAGGATCTTGAGGAAGTTAGTGTAGAAATAGCAGGGACTCTGACAGAAATATTGCAAATGTCATTAGAAACGGGGATGGTGCCGGAGCACTGGCGTATTTCTCATGTGGTTCCATTGTTTAAAAAGGGTTCTAAGAGTAAACCAAGCAATTATCAGCCTGCAGGTTTGACGTCAGTGGTAGGTAAAATAATGGAAAGTATTCTTAGAGATGGTATATATAATTATCTGGATAGATAGTGTCTGATTAGGAACAGTCAACATGGATTTGTGCGTGGAAGGTCACATTTGACAAATCTTATTGAAGTTTTTGAAGAGGTTACTAGGAAAGTTGAGGAGGGTAAAGCAGTGGATGTTGTCTATATGGATTTCAGTAAGGCCTTTGACAAGGTTCCACACGGAAGATTAGTTAGGAAGGTTCAATCGTTAGATATTAATATTGAAATAGTGAAATTGATTCAACAGTGGCTGGATGGGAGATGCCAGAGAGCCGTGGTGGATAACTGTTTGTTCAGGTTGGATGCTGGTGACTAGTGGTGTGCCTCAGGGATCGGTACTGGGTCCAATGTTATTTGTCATATACATTGATGATCTGGATGATGGGGTGAAAAACTGGATTAGTAAGTGCAATCCCCTGGGTCGCCTCAGGCTCGCTCAGCTCGTTCTCGTCGAGGGGGAGCAGCCTTCGGCCCCAACAAACTGGGTAATCAGCTTGTGTGGATGCTGTGTGATGTCCCCGCCTCGCCAAAGAAATAACACGACACCATATGCAATTAAATGATTACAATTTATAAAGATTACTATAACTGATTAATAACCATACAGTATATATGAACGAAAAGAAAATAACGAAAAGGCGCCAAACTTATCAAAGTCCAAACCACTTCGTGCACAACCGTTGGAGCTCAATTACTGAAGTCTTCTGGACACCATTCGAACCCCTCTGAACACCTCGACTCGCAGCTCAGGACCATCCAAAGTGGTCAACCAAGCATATCTGGCTTCATTTCCTCTCCTCGGGGTACCTCCTGGCCTTGGACCCCTGCTTGGGGTCCGTTCCTCGCCCAGTTTACAGCATTGCGTTCTCTCTCTCTCTCACCCCCTCGCGCCGACTCCCTAAAAGCCCGCCAACAATAGCTTACAGACTCAGAAGAAAGAATAACATTAATCCCAATTGGTTTACAAAGGAATACAATTCTCGTTATCAGTAAATTTTAACCCAAACAAGCTTCCAGCACTCTCTCGCAACAAAGAAGCATTCCTACTTTTAATAAAACAAAGAAGCCATTTTGATTAACATACGCAGTAACAAAGAAAAAGAAGAAACCTCCCTTTACATAATTATGCAGATTATAGTAAGATAGGCGGCGTTGTGGATAATGAAGTAGATTTTCAAAGCTTGAAGACAGTGTAAAGGGGGGTTTCTTCTTTTTCTTTGTTACTGCGTATGTTAATCAAAATGGCTTCTTTGTGTGTTAAAAGTAGGAATGCTTCGTTATTAATCACTTAGTTATAGTAACCTTTATAAATTGTACTGATTTAATCGCATATGGTGTACTGGCTGTATTTGGGCGAGGCGGGGACATCACACAACATCCACACCAGCTAATTACCCAGTTTGGCGGGGCCGAAGGCTGCTCCCCCTAGACGAGAACGAGCTGAGCTAGCCCGAGGCAACCCAGCGGGTTACATTGTGGGGGCTCGTCCAGGATTGATTTCAGTGGAAGCTGTGTGATCGCCATCTTTAAATTATGTCTGCGGCGAAGAGCTGGTGTGCCTTTGCGGATGTGCGATTGCTGGTTATCTCTGCATGTGTGTTGGGTGGGATGGCTGTTGGTGCCCCAGAGGGCGTTGTTCGAGTTCCGACTAGCGTTGACGAAATGGTGGTGGGGCCATGGGCTGTCCATGCTGTTAAGAGAGCGGGGAAGGACTGGTGGGTATGTTCCAGCTATGGTGTGCTCCGCCCGCTTGTTGGAATAATGTCCAGCCCTAAAGGGGCGGAGGCGTGGGCGGAGTGGACCGCTCAGTTGTTGGGTGAGTGGCAGTGCTTGGCTGAAGGAAAGCGACAGGGATTGGTTGAAAGTTTGAGTAGGCGGGCTGGTGACTTTTTTAGAACTGTCGGGTGCAATTACCTCGAATTGACAGCTGCCAGTTCTGGGAAAGTGTGGGAAAATGCCTTTGTTTCAACTGGGTCAAATGCCGCTGCAGTGGGGCTTACCATATCTGTGGCAGGAGATTGGTGGAAAGTTTTTAGGGTATCCATTTTGGCTAGGGGGGCAGATAAACTGCTTACGGTGCCAGGGGGATCTGTCAAGGGGATCAACTCCACCCTCAGTTGTTCAGTTGATTCGAGTGCTGTCGGGAAACTTAGAGGAGGCCCAGTGGGGGAACGGCTTGGGGTCTCTGGGGGATCACGTTCCCAGCAATATACCAAGGAACTCCCGAAAGGGACAAACCCTATTCCTGAAGGCTTAGAGGGACCACGCACTCAGGTGTCGTTACGGATGGATGGAAGCCAAGTTAAAGCCATCCTCGACACTGGGGCGATGGTTAAGTTGCTGTACAGTTTGTTTTATAACCGTTATTCGAAGCATTTACCCTTGACGACATTGAGGGCACTGGAGATTTGGGGTACCAGTGCCGGTGATTATCCAGACGACGGTTGTTGGTCAGTGAAAATGGAGTTCTTAGAGGCAAATGTGGGAGTGACTGAGGTTCGTGAATCGTTAATGCTGATGTGTTCGGACACTGTTGAGACGGGCAGCCTTTCGGTTCTGGAGAGGACCAATATCCTGCTGGTGCACTTGGGGGCCAGCCCGGAGGAGTCGGGTGAGAGCTGTTTGGAGGCATTGTCGATACACCCAGAGTTTCCAGCTGCATGTGCGGATGTGTGCCCCAGCATTGGGCCGGTACCAAATTCAAACAAAAGCCGGTGGTGGTACGGCCTGGGGGAAGCATCTGAGGGTGAGAGCCTCTTAGTGGACGCTGCAAAATACCACGAGGGAGGGGAGTTGACCGCTGTAGACACCTCGATGAGAGAGAGATTGCGACGACTGGCCCTTGAAGCCGTGGAAGACGTAGGCAGCATGCGTGTGGATTATATTGCGCTGAAGAGGCGCACTGTCAGTGACCAGAATATGGCCCTGAGGGCCGAAGAGGCGATGGCCTGTCTGAGTGGTGCAAAGTGGTTTAAGGTGCCGGATCTGAGGAGTGGATGTTGCCAGATTCCGATGAGTGGGGCCGACAAGGAGAAGACGGCCGTTATAATTTCCCTAGGATTCTTCCGGTCCGACAAGATGCCACAGGGCATATCCGGAGCCCTTGCAATCTTCCCGCGGGGCATGTGGAAGACCATGGGAGAAGTGGAGTTGTTTAGAGTTTTGGCAGATGTGGATGACCTCCTGGTATTTGGATTTGCCTCGGGAAAATATGAAGTGAGGCCGTTGCAGGAGCCGCTTAGAACTACAGAGTTAAAGTGTTTTCTGGACACGGGCTAGGGCTGGCGGAGGTCGCAGCTCGTGAGTGACTGTCTCTACGGTATCAAGTTTGAAATGAAGACGGAGAGACTGGAGAAAGTTGAACTGGAAGAAGTCATGAGGAAGAAAAAGCTGGAGAGAAGTGCAGTGAATGCTGAACTGGAGGCCGACCAATCTTTAACCGCTGCTTTTCAGGTCGGGGTGGAAGAAGCTGTTGGAGTAACTGCGTCCCAGATTGAGATGGCCGGGATGCGTGAGTCAGAACTGCTGAGCCTGTGGCGAGAGTTGCAGGGGCCACAGAAGAAGCTTATATCTCGATTGCAGAAGGCTGAAGAGACTGCAGGAGCAGTGCAGGCCACATGTTTCCGTTTGGAGATCAAACAGCTACCGATCGCAGAAATGAGGAAGAATACAGATTCGATGCATGAAGTGCTGGATGTGTGGTACATGCTGCCTTTTGCTGACTTTCCCTCGATTGAGGAAGAGACCGTTGACCCTTCTCCCACTGAGTCAGGTGTAGTGGGGAGGGCTAGCTGTGTGCAGTGGGGGGCATGAGTGAGAGGTTGAGAGAGGAGTTGGTAGCGGGCCCGAAGGTATCCCCAGTTGTGTCCGAGCCTGAAGGGCTTAGGTGAGGGGGTACGGAGGTCTCAGAAGGGTTAGAGAACTCCCAGATCGTTGGCCTATGTAGCGCCTGAGGAACAGGGCGTGAGGTTTACTATGTGGGGAGGAGATGTCACTGTTTGTGCTTGGGTTAGAGTGTGTTGGCAGGACGGGTGGCGAGTTATTTAATAGTCATGAGGACATGACATTTATTTGGTGGGGGAAGAGTGTAAAGGGGGGTTTCTTTTTCTTTGGTACTGCGTATGTTAATCAAAATGGCTTCTTTGTTTATTAAAAGTAGGAATGCTTCTTTGTTGCGAGAGAGTGCTGGAAGCTTGTTTGGGTTAAAATTTACTGATAAGGGGAATTGTATTCCAATTGTATTCCAATTGGGATTAATGTTGTTCTTTCTTCTGAGTCCGTAAGCTATTGTTGGCGGGCATTTTGGGGAGATCGGCTCCAGGGGGTGAGAGTGAGAGGACTTGATGCTGTAAGCTGGGCGAGGAACGGACCCCAAGTGGGGGGTCCAAGGACAGGAGGTACCCCGAGCAGAGGAGACGAAGATAAATGTGCTTGGTTGACCACTTGGGGTGGTCCTGAGCTGCAAGTCGAGGAGTTCGGAAGGGATCGAATGGTGGCCAGATGACTTCAGTAATTGAGCTCCAACGGTTGTGCACGAAGTGATTTGGACTTTGATAAGTTTGGCTCCTTTTCTTTATTTTCTTTTCCTTCATATATACTGTATCGTTATTAATCACTTAGTTATAGTAACCTTTATAAATTCTACTCATTTAATCGCATATGGTGTACTGTCTGTTTTTGGGCGAGGCGGGGACATCACACAGCATCCACACCAGCTGATTATCCATTTTGGCGGGGACGAAGGCTGCTCCCCCTAGACGAGAACGAACTGAGCGAGCCTGAGGCGACCCAGGGGGTTACAAGAGATTTAGGCCAGTTAGAAGAGTGGGCTGAAAGATGGCAGTTGGAATTTAATCCTGATAATTCTGAGGTGCTACATTTTGGTTGGACTAATCAAAATTGGACATACATGGTAAATGGTAGGGCATTGACGGATGCAGTAGAACAGTCCAATCTAGGAATAATGGTGCATAGTTCCCTGAACGTGGATTCTCATGTGGAGAGGGTGGTGAAGAAAGCTTTCGGTATGCTGGCCTTTATAAATCAGAGTATTGAGTATAGGAGTTGGGATGTAATGTTAAAATTGTACAAGGTATTGGTGAGGGCAAATTTGGAGTGTGCAGTACTGGTCACCGAATTATAGGAAAGATAGCAACAAAATAGAGAGAGTACAGAGGAGATTTACTGGAATATTACCTGGGTTTCAGCACCTAAGTTACAGAGAAAGGTTAAACAAGTTAGGTCTTTATTCGTTGGAGCGTAGAAGGTTGAGGGGGGACTTGATAGAGTTATTACAAATTATGAGGGGGATAGATAGTGTTGACGTGTATAGGCTTTTTCCATTGAGGGTAGGGGAGAATCAAAAATAGGGCACGATTTGAGAGTTAAGGGGCAAAAGTTTAGGGGTAAAACGAGGGCGAACTTCTTTACTCAGAGAGTGGTAGCTGTGTGGAACGAACTTCCAGTAGAAGTGGTAGTGGCAGGTTCGATTTTATCATTTAAAAAATATGGATAGTTATATAGACAGGAAATGAAGGGAGCCTTATGGGCTGAGTACAGGTCGGTGGGTGTAGGTGAGAGTAAGCGTTCGGCACGGACCAGAAGGCCCAAGATGGCCTGTCTCTGTGCTGTAATAGTTATATGGTTATATGTACAGGATGTAAGGTAATTCTTCTCTCTCGATCCAACTGTACGTACAAAAGATCTCCGGCCATTAATACAGTTACTTTTGTTCCATTACCATTTGCAGAGAAGCCTCTACCACTCCCCGACCAGATCTGAGAAGTGAAACTATGATTTAATAATTTTCACAGATGTCTCTTTTCACCGCCCAGGAGATGATCTGTTGCTGGCATCACAAGATAACAAGATCGCAAGACAAAGGAGCAGAAGTAGGTTTTTCGGCGTATCGTGTCTGCTCCGCCACTCCACCATGAGCTAAACTATTCTCCCATCTAGTTCCAATTTCCGGCTTTTTCTCCATATCCCTTGATACCCTGACTAATTAGATACCTATCAATCTATTCCTTAAACACCCTCAATGATTGGACTCCCACAGCTGTATGTGGCTACGAATACAGCTATGTAGGCTGCATATAGCATAGTATGTACATAGTATGCTCTCGTAACTCCCGACGAGATAGCAGAAGCTTAGGCCTTGACAATAGGACCATTGGCGCAGGCGACAGAACTCTATGCCGTACCCAGGCTTGCTTGCATTTTGGCCTAAGGAAAAGCTGCCAATGTTTATTCCGACTCACGTCATGTGTTTGGGATAGCACATGACCTTGGGCAATTCTGGAAAAACAGAGGATTTATCACCTCGTCGGGGAAAGCGATTAAACACACCTCCTTCGTACTGAACCTGTTAGAAGCTATACAGTTGCCACAGACTTTAATAATCATTAAGTGCGAGACATTCACCTCAGCCGACAATGAGGTCTCCAAGGCGAATCGGTTTGCAGACATGGTAGCGAAATTGTGGCCCTTTAGTGACAACCTGAGCTCCAGACTCATCGGGTTGAATCGGGAGAGAAGGAGCTCCCTGTGTGTACTGACGTTCAGCAGTTGCAGGAAATCCAACATCCTGCCTCACAGCAAGAGTAATGTGCCTAGAGGAAATTCGCATGTTCCCAGAATACCGGGCTATGGTGTCACACAGACGGCCGAGTACTGTGCCCGCATAGTTTATTTTTGCCCCTGGCTCGCCTGGCACATGGCTAAGCTCACATGGGCAAAGGAGGGATGCAGCATGCCATCGCTCAACAATGGTACGACCCTGCAAATTGACTTTGTACATTTACATTTACATTTACATCGACAGGTTACTATCGATGCAATGCTCCTCAGACAGGATGAAGAGGTCTATACTCCCCAATGCCATTAGGCTTTACAATTCAACCGCCAGGACTTAAGAACTTTTTAAAAGCTATTATTAATGCTTTTTGAGATAGTGATTTAGATGCATATCATATTTTTTTACTGAGTTAAGTATTGTATGTAATTAGTTTTGCTACAACAAGTGTATGGGACATTGGAAAAAAAAGTTGAATTTCCCCATGGGGATGAATAAAGTATCTATCTATCTATCTATCTATCTATCTATCTATCTATCTATCTATCTATCTATCTATCTATCTATCTATCTATCTATCTATCTATCTATCTATCTATCTACCTGTTGAAAGAATGTTTAAGTATATATTGGTAATAGTAGACATGTTTTTTTTTCAGATGGGCGAAGGCCTATCCAACTAGGAGGAATAATGTGAGAACTGTGGTGAACATATTGATGAAAGAAATTATACCTAGGTTTGGAATTTCCCTAGGGATAAGTAGCGACAAGAGATCCCATTTTACAAATAAATTAGTGCAGGGACTGAAGGAAGCCTTTAGGTTCCAGTAGAAATTGCATATCCCCTACAAGCCTCAGTCCTCAGGTATGTTAGTAAGAGAAAATGGGGAAATAAAAGCGGCTTTGACACAAGTTTGTCATCAAAACGGTCTCGGACGACCAGAGGCAGTGCCCTTTGTAAAGTACACTCAGCGAAATCAGAAGAATAGAAATACAGAACTTACCCTTCATGAAATTTTGGTGGGGCGGCTTATGACAACAGGAATTAAGCCTCCGATGTTCCCAGAAAATGTTGGGCTAATATGATGCGATGAGAAGAAAAGGAAATACGCACAAGCATTGTATAAGGAGGTAAGGAAATTGTGTGAGAGGGTCCGGTACGCCCAGGCACCGTTAACTGAAGGTAACATTCATCCGTTAAGCAGGCAGATAGAATATATGTGAGATCAATGAATAAAGATTCTTTCTCTCCCAGGCTGCTGAGGACCCATAAAGACAGTTAAGGTGAAGGAGAAACCTGATTGAATAGATGCCAGCAGGTTCAAGTTGCACCACGACGAGGACGAAATAAAACACTAAACAAGTGACGTCTTCCCTGTAAGAGAGCGAGGAACAGCGCTGAGGACCAAGAACCAAGTGTTATTGAGAGACTGGAACATAAATCTCTTTTAACCTGCACCTTATGTTACATACATAGTGACTAATTATTAACAAAATATATACTCAATAGAGGATTAACATGAAGGAAGTAGTGGTAATAATCATATTGGGGGTGGGATTGATTGATTATCTAATAGCGTCGGGGGGCAACTACAAAGTAACAGGAAAGTGGAGAAGAAGTATTAGCCTGGGAAGGAGGGCTGTGTGCTTTAATAGGGAAGGAATATTGTACCTAGATCCCTGACGCATCAGAGTATATTATAGATCGAGTTCAGCATTTATGGTAAAGGTTAAGGAGATAAGGAAACTAAGAGAACAGTTAGATAGATAGATAGATAGATAGATAGATACTTTATTCATCCCCATGGGGAAATTCAACATTTTTTCCAATGTCCCATACACTTGTTGTAGCAAAAACTCATTACATACAATACTTAACTCAGTAATAATATGATATGCATCTAAAATCACTAACTCAAAAAGCATTAATAATAGCTTTAAAAAAAAAAGTTCTTAAGTCCTGGCAGTTGAATTGTAAAGCCTAATGGCATTGGGGAGTATTGACCTCTTCATCCTGTCTGAGGAGCATTGCATCGACAGTAACCTGTCGCTGAAACTGCTTCTCTGTCTCTGGATGGTGCTATGTAGAGGATGTTCAGGGTTTTCCATAATTGACCGTAGCCTACTCAGCGCCCTTCGCTCAGCTACCGATGTTAAACTCTCCAGTACTTTGCCCACGACAGAGCCCGCCTTCCTTATCAGCTTATTAAGACGTGAGGCGTCCTTCTTCTTAATGCTTCCTCCCCAACACGCCACCACAAAGAAGAGGGCGCTCTCAACAACTGACCTATAGAACTTTAATAGTGGAGGATCTTGATGAGAAGACATATGGGGTAGTTTTTCTGGCTGGGGAAGCTGGATATCGGATGTAATAATTATAGTGGTAAAGTTATGTGCTTTAAGATGTTCCGTATGTGGAGCACTGAGATTGTGCTGTTATCAGTTAATAAAGAGGACTTTGTCCGGCCCCAAGGGTGTCCCGATTGTACAGCAGATGGTGAGAGATAAAGCTAGCAAGGAGCACTAGTGCGGTGAAGAGGTGTAGCCAGAGAAGGAAAGACCTTTCACCTATGGATATAAACTCCCTTATGAGGAGGAGGAAATACCCCAGTAAGGAATGAAGATTAACAAGGAGGGAACTGTGGAAGAAAATATCGCCTTACATTGTAATCGGTATTGAGGGGCTAATGATTTGTTTTTAAATGTGAATTCGAATTCTCTAACTAATATACTCTGACTGAAATGTGCCTCGCAACCGAGATATAAAAATAACTTTATCTGTACTTCGTTGTTCTGAAAATTCTCATATGTCCCCGCTTGAGCCAGCTGGCCTGATATTTTTATTGAAAACTAACATTTAAGTAAAATGTGTAGCTGCTCAAAGACATATTTTTGCTACTTTGCTATTCAGTAGAATTGCTGGAGTTCTGCCTTCAGGTTTAAGTGCTTTTTGACACGTCTGCTTGGGATATAAATGTGAGTGTAATGTTTTGCTGGGCATAGCCGCGGAGCCCCGCTTTTAGGAGGCTGTGCTCGCTGATATCTTGTGTCATTAAATATTTCTGAAGCAGATGGTTCCTGAGTCTGCCTGATTTGTAGTACTTTGACGCGTCACCGATGGCCACTTGTTTTAGCGTCCGCCTCCTCTCGCCAGCTTCCAACATAACCATCGCCACATGGAAACATCGGCACACCCACCCTATCGAACACTTCCAGATTTACAACTAACCTCACCAAGTTCGCTGCCTCCACAACTGTCACTCGTTACACCTCTGGAGAAAGATTTCCTGGCACAATTAGGCCTTCCTGAAAAATAATCGGACCTCTCTCTGCAGTTTCACACCCCAGGCTGAGCACTGTGTAGAGTACTGCAAGTGTAATCTGACCAACGCTAGTAGACGGGTATTTTTTATGTGTTTGCAAACCGCGTTCCATCTGCCTGCACCTCGCTTCTCGTAAACAGGAAACCCGCAGCGCGCATCTGCCTGTTTCCAATACGACCGAACATTTATTAAAAAGCATTGCGCTTGATTTTCATCAATTACAAAGGATCTCACCCCTCCCTTGTATCGACCTTACAAAGCGATGAACACGAACCTGCAGTTACCACCTGGAGTTTAATGTGGTCACAAACAAGGAGATGCTTCGGGCATTTTGTGCTCTCTTACCTACTGCAAGGTGAATGACTGGAATTAGAGTGGAAAAGACATTATGCAACTAATTCAGAAGGGTTTCAGAAGAAATTTGTTAGAATAAATAAAGAGATTCTATTCCCAAAGGGCATGCATTTTGAGATGAAAGGGATTAATTTCAAAGGAGATATGAGGGGCAGGGCTTTTACACAGATAGTAATGGGAGCCTAGAATTTTCTCGGGTGGTGGTAGAGACAAACACATTAGGGACTTTCAAGAGTCGGTTAAAAGAAGAGTTTGGATGGACGTTTGATTATTAATTTAATTGGTTCGGTACAACATTGCAGGCTGAAGGACCTGTTACCGTTCTATACTATTCTATGTTGCATGATTCATGTATTATTTAACTACCGATGGTCGATAATCCGAGAAGTTTCGAGAGGGGAGGTGTGGTAAATTTATTCTTACCACAACAGGCAATCCAATAACGGCAGGGATTTCCAACGACGATTTCAGAAAGGGATTTGGATAGAACTATAGGATAAGTGCAGCGGGCAGTCAATTAATTGTTCAAACTGAGTCTACTTCTCTTTCTGTGTTCCAAAGAGTTAATTTGGAAAAAAAAATGATGTCGCGAGGTTGAAATTGTACAATATTACCGGCGAGGGGACCTGATGCCAGTTTTTTCGAAATAATATCAAACAACCATGTCAAGACCGGATGTTGGGAATGGGGGAGGAGTTCGCGTAAAATGCAATTTGCGAAGTATCGTGGTCTTTAGCACATGTAAAGGGCACCAAATCAGAGAGAGACAGACAGACAGACAGACAGACAGACAGATTCAATTGATGACCAGACCATTGTTGAAATCACAAGCGCACACTGTTTCAGGGTTAATTATAGTTACGGGATCAGATTAAAGTTTATTAAATAGTGGTCGGTAACACTTCGAAAAGTGAAGCGCACTATTTCAATTCGCTTTCAACTTTACTTCGGGGTATCCAATATTCACCTGGATTTTATTTTTCAAAACGTCGGGCAACCAGGACGGCAATCTGTGATGAAATCTTTCCGTCCTCATTTTGTATGTCTCAGGCCGCCTTGTTCCAATCGCCGCCGATTCAGACCGCCACTGTCGGTAGTCGCCCCATCATTTGCGCTAGTAAACTGGTATAGACAGAGCAACTAAATGCATCTGAAATTCGTTTACAGAGAGGGCAGCTTCGTGGATGCGGAGAGGAGGCTCTCGAAGCAGGCAGGGGGCGCAGAATCGGTCAGTTACTCCCTGGTGATTGAAAACGTCCAGCGATATGATTCCCGGATCTACTGCCGTGCAGTCCATCACCACAAAGATATCGGCAATTGATTCAAACTAATTGTCACAGAAAACCTGTCGAAATAAGTTCATCCATTTTTACAGATGCTGGGACACTTCTTCTTAAGCCCGTCACCATACTGGGGCAGAAGCGCCGACAGCAGCATGCCAGATTTCAGAGTCGCCAGTGGCTCTTTCAAGTTGTCTCCATTTGTAGTCCACTTTCGAAGGCCCTTCTTCTCCCAGGGAGCTTCATTCGGTGTTTCTGTAGCACTGGATTTCTACAGAACGGGGTTGATAGCCCCATATATTTCAAGTGGTTGTGGAAAATAAAAGTTCGCATGAACTAATAAATAATCGTCCTAAACTGGGTGCAAGACAACTGTGTTAATATTAGACGAATCGAGTTGAATGGGAGCACCCGCTTGCTCCTACGTCGACATATGCATGGAAGGGGAGCTAGCAAGAGCTCAGGGCAAACATGTTCCTGTAAGGGTGAAAGAAAGAGGTCATTATCTCAAAGAACTATGGATGTCACAGATGACTGAGGATTGGATGAAGAGAAAAATATGTAACATGCGGTGTGTACTGAGAGTTAACGATGAACCCTTCACAATATTTAAAACGCAGGGATGGGCATAAAAAGGCAAAATAATAAATATCACGAATACTCAATGGCAAGCAAATAAAAGTCCACTGGCAGGCCTCCTAAAGGTATATTAAGGACGAAAGACTATCCAAAGAAAGAACATGGTCTATTAGTAGCAACGATGTCAATGGAGCCAGAAGGTATGGGAATGGGTTTAAATGTCCATTTCATCAGTTTTCGGAAAGGAAGCACAACTTATAGATAGGGGCTTTAGGGAAGGGAAAGGTGAAATTTTGGTGTAAACCTTAAGAAATGAAGTGCAGTAGTGGCAGTAAATCTGTGACATTATCGTATTCATCCCAGGGTTCTGTCGCAAGTAAACTGTGAGATTAGCTGCGGCTTTAAATCAAATATTGTAAGTACTCGCTGAACACATCTGAGGTTTTCGGAAGACAATTGGAGTGTCAAGGAAAAGACTGGCAATTGCAGTCCTATAATTTGAACATCAGCAGTAGGGATTTTAAAAGACTGAGGGAAAGGGTTAATGGTCTCTTGGATTGACAAGCTCTAATCCGAGATAAGTAAAATGGCTGTGTCAATAATTGATGATGTCTAAGCAATCTGATTGAAAAAAAAATTGAACAGGCAGCCGAGTCTATCAAAGACAACAGAGAAATCAAACAGCATTTTCATGGGTTTCAGCGAGGCCCATGACAAGGTCCCACATGGACATGGACTGGTACAAAAGGTCAGGGATACAGAGCAATTTCACCAACGATTCCACAATGGTCTGGCAAGAAGAGGCAAGGGAGGGTTGGATGTCTGTCACTAGCGGCGTTTACCAAGAATAGGAGCTGAGACATTTGCTGTTTGGAAAATTCTCGAACAGTTTAGATTTTGATCTGAGAAGAAAGTTCAGTAAATTTGTGGAGAAGACAAGGAATGGCGACCTAGTGGAAAATGGAAAACGTAGCCATTGGCCAAGGGGTGATACCGATCTCATGTTCTTCCCTTACAGATCTACACCCGTATGGCGATTGGTGCTAACTGATCTGGAAAGGCAGAGTACAGATTATCCTCCGTGAACAACGAAAGATTTAGATTTTGTTTCATATGCCGGGTTCAAAAACCGCAACCGTGTAGTCTGGTTCAAAGTTTTTAATGAATCATGTTATAAGTGGCATAAGCTAAGTAACTTACCGTGCCGGGGTAGAAACTGGGCCCGCCGAAACGAAAAGGAGCACATTCAAAATCGTGCGCGTAGAAGATCCAATTAATTCATGGCGCCGTTCATCGGCCGTATGCGAAAATGTCATATTCTTGCAATATATCTGATACGGTACAGATGACGCCACCCAACGCTTCGCTCAAAGCTTCCTCAGCCATAGACCGCTAGGTAGTAATAAGGGCCAACGATTCATATTTAGTCCATATGACCACAAAACCATAAGATGTAGGAGCAGAAGTAGGCCATTCGCCCTATCGACTCTGCTCCGCCGTTCAGTCATGGGCTGATACAATTCTTTCAGTCATTCCCACTCTCCTACCTTTTCCCCATATCCTTTGATGCCCTGGATAAACAAGAACTTATCTTTCTCTGCCTTAAATACACCAAATGACTTGGCCTCGACAGCCGCTTGTGCCTACAAATTCCACAGATTTACCACTCTCTCACTAAAGTAATTTATCCGCATCTCTGTTCAAAATGGAAGTCCTTCAATCCTGAAGTTGTGCTCTCCTGTCCTAGACTTCCCTGCCATGGCAAATAAGTTTGCCATTACTTAGACCTCTCCTTGATTAAGTACAGCTTGTTGCGATTAAAATTGACCCTTGCTCTAACTGTTGATTCAATAAATTATAACCTGGCATAAAACGTAGAATTTGTTCTTTGTCATCCAGGAGCAGAAATGGCGTCTTGTAACTAATTGCTCAAAGGCTGGTCGCACATTAACTGCTGTAGCCACGGATCCAGAATCCTCACTCCAGATTATGAGACGCTCCCACTGGAAGGACAGAGGGAGATTCTGACTGCCGGAAAGGCAGGAGTAAGGGATCGCCGTGCTGCGAAGGAGCAGAATTGAGTCAAGTCGGGTCTGGCTTTAAAGCGTATTATGGAATTATTTGGTTTCGGGCAGAACCGAGCCGTTTGCAACTGAAACTATTTCTACCGATAGAAATTGAATCTTCACTAAAGGAGGAGTGAATCAGCCATAGATTCAGGGTGAAAGACAGGTCCATGAGTAGTGGTTGGTTCTCCTGATACCTAGAATCACCTTATTCATCTTGGAATCGGGAGTTTGGTATTGGTGCACAGGCGCAGAGTTCGCTGGCGTAGTACCATCCCTTCGCCTGCTACTGCCGAGGTTTGAGTTTCGGGCGTTGCCGGACTGGTTGTGTTACCGGCTGGTGGTCCAGACTACAGGGTCGGAGAGGTGGTCATTAAGTCAGTTCTGACTTTAAATGCAGTTCCTTGCCGAATGGCTCACTCACACAAGCGTCTGACTCTTCTTTTTTACTCACCCTCGACTTAGTCCTGTCGTTCACTTACAACAATCTCAACAAATCCATTCGTCTAGCGGGCAAATAAGGGCAAAATATTTTCAATGAGACCCACAATCTAAAGAGCCGAACCAAAACCAAATAGCTGATTATTGAATTCAGAAGGAGATCCATGAGCTAGCCTACATCAGGTGATCTGAGGCGAAGAGGGTCGGTAACCTTAAATTCTTCAACGTTCTCATTTCAGCCTGTCTGTCGTGTGCCCAACATTTAAGTGACATAGAGAACACGGCAACGGCACTACTTTCTTGGAAGTTTACAAAGATTCGGCAGTCATCGAAAACTTTGTAAATCCTCTGCAGATGCAGAGTGCAGAGTGTCCTGTGTGATTGCATCACGGGCTAGTATGGCAGCACCATTGCCCTAAAAAGGAAAAGCTTGAAAACGTAGCGGGTACAGCCGAATCCCTCGCGGGTAAAACTCTCCGCACCATTGGGCATATCTGCACTAGTGATGATGTAGGAAAGAAACATCAATAATCAAAGATCCCCACATTTAAGTCCATGTTCCCTACCCGCTGCTGCTTTCAGGAAGGAGTTAAAGGAGCCTCGGGAGACACAACAGATTTAGAAACAGGCATTATCTTCAACCATCAGGCTCTGGAAACAGAGGCTATAACTTCACTCAACTGCAATCTTACTAACAACAAGCTTTTGCCACAACCTATGTATTCACCTTCAAATTATTATTATTATTATTATTATTATTATTATTATTATTATTATTATTATTATTATTATTATTATTATTATTATTATTATTATACCCTAGCTCATTTTCTTATTGTTATGCCGTATGTATTTCATTTTAGCAGTTCTGCGACAGCTGCTTGTGTTCAGCTTATGTTTGGGTTACAGTTGAAGATACAAGATGAGGAGAAATTAGCCATCCAATTAGTATAGTCGAATTGAAGGAGGGGTTTCTCTAGTGTGGGACACTAAGGTTGAGCTTGTTTTCTGTTCCTCTTGTTCGAGAGGAGTTGGAGAGAGAAGACGCTGGGGAGAACCGGTAGCAGTGTACAATCAGGTGGGAGACCCGTGTGTTCGAGATGAATTGCGAGCGACGTTTGGAAGATGATGTATGCTTTCAGGTTGACCAAGGGCCCAGCGCGTTCAGAATGAGCTCCAAGTTGTGCACATTTGACTGTTTAATGAGTATATGCCCCTTTCTTTTTGTTATTCTTTACTAACACTTTTAGTTAAGATTCATAAATATAATTCCTTTAATCGTGTACAGTATGTTGTCTGTTATTTCGTGACATTAGTTTGTAACAGGGTAGCAAATTACACAGCATCCACACAAACAGGGGTTTGGAGTGGGATCGAGCGCCCCTCAATCTCACATATTTGGTGGGGCCGCAGGTTATCTTCCTTAGATTTACGCAGCAAAGAAACCAAGATGTTTCGTTATTATTATTATTATTATTATTATTATTATTATTATTATTATTATTATTATTATTATTATTATTATTATTATTATTATTATTATTATTATTATTATTATTATTATTATTTATTTGTTTTATTTCTGTATTTACATAGTTGGTTGCCTTTTGATTATTTTTCCGTCTTGAGTACGGTATTTTGTTGATCCTATTGTGTGTCTTTTGTATATTCTTTACTGTGAAGACCCACTAGGTTGTATATGTTTTACCTTGATAATAAGTTTACTTTTCAACATTGAATCCCGAGAGAGTGAAAAAACACTGTATTTCCCGTGCTACCTGCTACCTGGCGTCTAACATAGTGGGGAGAACGGAAGACCGATCGTACAGCTCGTGTTGAAATAGCATTTCAGTAACCGCAAAGCCACCCCGCCGCTCTCTGCGGTACTAGAATACTGATAATACATATGGAAATTTTATTTATTAATTTTCGCAGTGACTCAGCAATAATTGGGTGTATACAGGAAGGATGGGAGAATGATGGTGGGAGACTGTGAAATGGGGCAAACTGAATCATCTGCAGTTCAACATCATTAATAAAACGCAGATGGTGATGGACTTCAGGAAGAACAAGCCTGCACTGCTCTCTGTTACTATGGATGGTGAGGACGTGGAAGCCGACTCAATAAACTAATTAGAAAGGCTGGCTAAGTTCCAGGAGTTAAAGTGGATACACTATAGGCGATGGCAGAACAAACAGCGTGACGGAAATTTCTGGCTATTCTGGATATCTTTTCCTACCCTCTGCATGTCACTATTGCTGAAGGGAGGAGCAGTTTGAGTAATAGACTGCTCCAGAGCGCTAACTGAGGTCTTTCTTACCTTCTGCTATTAGGCTCTATAATGAGTAAACCTACAGTCGGTAAATGATAATCCCCTCTTCTAGAATTTTAAAAGTAACTTTTTTAAAAATTATTTTCTAATAGTTACATATATGTGTACATGTAATGCTACAGTGACACTGTAATTTCTTTTGGGGTCGATAAAGTATGCGTCTATCTACCTATCTGTCTGTCTATTTATCTGTCTATCTATCTATATATATATATCAATCTATGTGTTGTATTTGACTGTGTGTGCTAGTGTTTCCACGGTTGAAGGAGCGCTATTTCGTTTTGCTATATGAATATTTATTGTTGAATGACAACTAACTTCTGTCATAAGGTGGGCGTTGGGAGCGGACCCAAATGCAAGACACAGACAGTAAAATACCAGGACGTGAGAAGTAAGCAAGGAAAGTGAGGAATATAGGACACTGGACATGACACACGTCCTGGACGAGACAAGGATTCCGGGCCTGGGCTAGGACGACTAGGATAGTGGAACCAGGACATGGAATTGGGAACTAGGAGCCTGGGTTTGGACTCCGAGTCAGAGACTGGACAAGGACCCAGAACCTGGGTCTTGACTCGGGCTCGGACCCCGGAACTAGGCGAAGACATGACGAGGAAAGCCATCGGACTGGACGAGTGACTCCTGGACAGGACAACGGAACCCCAGCACGGGATGAGGGATCCCCAGATGCGGGTTTGGCAAGGTACTCCTGGGCTGGGCTAGGCACATAGACAAGACGAGAACACAAAACAGTGGCTTGGACAGGACAAGGTTCTAGGACATGGCTAGGACTGGACGAGACCACAAAGCATTGACATGTTCGAGAAAGAGACAGGACCGCAGAGCCTTGGTCGAGGGACAGACAGGAACGCAGAGCTTTGGTGGTGAAAGAAACAGGAACATGGAACTCAGAGCCGGGACCCCTCCTTGTATACAGGACGTAGGGCCGGAACTGATACACAGAATGCAGAATACAACGATAGTTCCCAACACTAGGCAGCGGCAAACGGCCGGACTATCTAGCGAAGGCGAGGACGCACAGACTGTTCAAAACAGCGAAAGACAGTTCCTTATCTTGCTCCGGTGGTAGAACGAGACAGCGGAGAAGGCAAGGCTCCAAGTGAGGCAAGGCAGAACAAGACCAGGCTCCAGGAGAGTCAAGGCGAGGCAAGGCCCTAGGCGAGGCAAGGCAAGGCTCTAGGCGAAGTAAGGCGAGACAAGACGAGGCAAAGCTCCAAGCAAGGCAAGGTGAGGCAAGGCGATGCTCCAGGCGAGACAAGGCGAGACACGGCAAGGCTCCAGGGAAGGCTCCAGGTGAACGCAAGACAAGGCAAGGCTCCAGGCGAGGAAAGGCGAGGCAAGGCTCCAGGTGAGGCAAGGCGAGGCAAGGTAAGGCTCCAGCCGCGGCAAGGAAAGGCGAGGCAAGGCTCCAGGTGGAAGGTGAACAGAAGGGAAAGGATACAGACAGCGGGTTTGGACAAGAACAATCCAGCAGCCGGAAGCTGAATCGTGAAGCTATTAATGAAGCCAGTCCAAACGAGAACCAGCTGCCTCAACAGAAACTGGGGAAAACCGGAAAACCTGGAATATGGAACATGGACCGGTCCTTGAACCGGAATGTGGATTTCATGGACCGGACTATGAAAATTTCAAATGTAACTTGTTTATGAATAAGGGAATGAGTTAAAGGACAAGAGAGTGAGTAGGGGACCACTTCGTTCAAACGGCTTGGGGGCGAACTCTTGGAGCCGAGTGCCACACGGGGCTTTAAAAGTCAAGATGGTAAATATGTACAGTACAGTATGGGAAGAGGTAGATGCATTTATGGACACGACAACATCAGCCATATAGGGAGAGCGAGGAGAAGCGACGGAGCATCAACAGGTCGAGGCACGATGGCCGAATAGACACCTGATGCTTTCTATGTTGTCGTGCTAATTAATCCACAGAAAAGTTAAGACTCATATCCTTATAATGTCTAGAAACTACAGTGAGGCTTCGGCGCGTGATGGAAACGCTCAGTGTAGCACCGAGTGGTCGACTTAATCGTTTTTATGTTGATCGCAAGACCCTCTGGACCTTGGTGTTGTGCTGCAATGTTACCAAGTCATTGATTTTATGTTGAAGCTTGGCGGAGATGTGTGGCTCGGCCTCAAGCTGCGCGTGTCGTCTGTTTGCAATCGCCAAGCGGGAGGCATCAGAGTGCGTGCGCTCCATTGGAGTGCCCGAGGCAGTGGGGTGTGGAGTCCATGCTGGAGTAAGTGCTGCCCCCACCTCCCACCACACCCCGCTACCCCCAGCGTTCGTTCGACAGAACACTGTATTGTGCTCGGCTGCAGATTGCTGCAACATTCATGGCCTTTGACTGTATTTTTTGCATGATTATGTTTAACTGCAATCGTATTTGAACTATATATAGCGTGAGTTGTGGATGAAATTTGATATAATGTTTTGCACCTTGGCCTCGGAGTCAATTAAACTTGACCAAATTGTTTCGTGAAAAACAATCACACCGAATAATGACTATTTCAGTCGAGGGTTTGGGGTGATGGGGTGGAAAGAAAGGAAAACACTTCTACCGGTGGAATTGGCGTTGAATTGCAGAACAAGGGTAAAGAAAACCCAATTGAGATCAAGTGGCTCAGGGTGCATATTCCAGCACTAAGCATTGAATGACAGCTGGTCGTTTTTCTCCTCTATCCCCGCAATAATAACTGTAGTTGAAAAAGGTAAACAGGAAATACAAGTGTGGATACTGTTGAGAGTTTTTCGGGTGTACCTGTTAATAATAGCATGAGACATGGAGCCGAATTAGGCCATTTGGCCCATCGATCCTGTTCCGCCATTCCAGAATGCCTGATTTATTTTACCTCTTAACACAATTTTTCTGCCTTCTTCCCCGTGACATTTAACCCAATCAAGTTAATCCTGAATGATCAAGAAACTATCAAGCTCTGTTCTAAATATAATCAATGGCTCTCCATTTGAATGTTATTCAGGCTTTTCAGTATTCGATATTTCTCAATGAGAACCCTCCCCCACTCATTCTATTAACCTCCAGCGGTACAGGCCCAGAACCATCAAAGGCTCCACATAATTAAACCAGTTCATTCTAGAAACCATTCTCCTGAACATCCTTTAGACCCCTTTGTAATGTCAGCACACCTTTTCTTAGATAAGGTTCGCAAACTGCTCGCAATAAAATACGGTCTGATACTACCTATATGTTATAAAGCCTCAGTGTTACAGCCTTGATCCTGTGGTCTCATCCTCTCGAAATGAATGCTGACATTATACTTGCTTTCCGTATCACCAGTTCAACCTGCTACTAACCTTTAGGGTGTCCTGACCAAGTACACCCACGTCCCTTTGCACCTCTGATTTCTGAATTAACTTTCCTTTCAAAAAATAATCTACCCCTATATTCTTTCTACCGAAGTGTAACATCATACACGTCTGGGCTCCCCATTCCATCTGCAACTTATTGCCCTATTCACCAACTCTCTCTAAGTCTTTCTGCAGACTGCATGCGTCTGCAACACTGCCTGCTCCTCTTGGTATCGTCCATAAATCTGGCCACAAAGCCATCAATTCCGTCGAACAAATTATTGAGATAAAATGTGAAAAGAAACGGTCTCAATACCGATCACTGCGGAACACTAGTCTCCGGCAGCTAATCCTCTATCCACGCTACTACCTTTCTGGAAATACCATGAGCTCGCATATTGTTAAGCAGTCTCACGCGTGGCATCTTCTCAAAGGCCTTATGCAAATCCAAACTAAACAGCATCCTCGAACCTTCATTTGTCTATCCTGCCTGTTGTTTTTTTTTTAAAGAATTCCAACGGATTTGTCAATCAAGATTTCCCCTTAAGTAAGCATCGCTGACATTGACCCACTTTATCATCTGGCCCCATGTACCTCATAACCTCATTCGTAATGTCTTCCCAATTACTGAAGTCATGCAAAACGGTCTATAAATTAATTACCACTCCTTCTGTTTATGAAAACAGTTAATGAGATGACATTTAATGTGATATATTGGCATTGATTGATGGTCTGTTAACAGATATGGGGTATTTTTAACTTATAATGATAAATATATAAGCAAGTGTCCCAGAGCCAAAAAAAAATGAAATATAATGCGGAAAATTTAAGGGCATGTAAGTAAGTCAAAAAGTGGTAAAGACATTTTTAAATGAACAAAGACTGAAATATGTTAATGTGCAAGGGGGACCAGAATTTAATTTTAGGCATATCACTAAAAGTCAGTATGCAGGTAAAAGAGGAACCGAGAGAACATGCGACCTGCCGGCTTTTGTTGCAAGGAATTGTTTACAAGGTTAAAGATAGGACTAAAGCAAAGTCTATTGTCTCTAGAAGAGCTGGATGTTACCTTACATACCTACAAAAGTGAAAGTTGGGGTCTGATATGTTTGATGCGCAGTCAAGAGGTCTCTTGTATGGAGGTAACTACAACCACAACCACGCTCTCAAAATAGTGCCGCCCATTCAGAACTGAGCTGAGAGGAAATTTCTTCAACCACACAGTAATAAATCTCCAGAATTTTCGATGCGTATGGCCCTGAAGACTCAGTATCAGTTCATCGAGCTTCCGTCGATTTATTTTGTATTTGAATGGAGAGGCGGGTATGGGATTATTATAGGAAGAGGTGACTGAGCTACCAAGCCAACCATGTACTTATTGGAAGGGAATAAAGACACAGAATACCGTGTTGCAGTGTCAAACAATGCACAGTGCAAAGTGACAAATCAAGAACAAGGACTACACGGTTGAGAGAAGGAAGGGAATGTGACTTGACATAATCTGCTTTTTGCCTACGGTTAAAACAGCTGGGCCTGCACAATGCTTTCGACGTATGATCAGATTTGTAGATAAACGTATATAAACAGGTAACTGGAGCGCCAATTTGTATGGCGAGGGGCTTTCCACAGAGTTGTCTTTAAAGCGGGACAATTTCGGCACCTTACTCTCATTTCTCTTCCCTTCCGAGCCCACGGATATCTGGGCAATCGTTCAGTGCAGACATCCCAGCAACAGCCACAATAGGTTTTATAACGGCCTGCATCCTAATCTATTTCCTTCTAAGTTAGTCTTTGCTGCTTCGAATTTCGTGCGCAATTTTGGAGCCAGATCAATGACATGATCACTTTAGGATAACGGTTCCCAACTTTTTATTTACCATGGACATCCACCATTAATCGATGGGTCCGTGGCCCCCAAGTGGGGAGACCCTGCCTTCGGGGAATATCGGTTCATGTGATATTATTCCGGGATAAACAAAGTGCAGCTTGCTCCATTTTTATCAGAGCCCGTCAAATCTTAAAAATACTCTCTTGATGTATATAAAACATCCCATGTTGACTTTTGGAACGAGGACAGAGGATTCACTTGGCTTCAGTGGCTCAGAGTTGTCCATCAATGAAGATCACTGAAACATTAATGGATGATAATTGCATTCCCGCCCCCTGCCTCCGCCAAGGACTTCAATATGCTACCGAATACCGCATGTTCTGACACAGTGACGTTAAAATGGCCTCCGTTGTTTGCAAAGGTCATCTCTGTTGTCTGACTCAGAGTCTCCCTCTGTTTATTTGTCTGCATCTCGGTTTATCAATCTGCCTATCCATCTCTCTCTCTCTCTCTCTCTCTCTCTCTCTCTCTCTCTCTCTCTCTCTCTCTCTCTCTCTCTCTCTCTCTCTCTCTCTCTCTCTCTCTCTCTCTCTCTCTCTCTCATTATCTATGTATATTTCTATCTCTCCTTCTCCATCGCTTTATCTTCCTCTCTATTGTTAATTGTTAAGATGTAAGCACAACAGACATACGGAATCCTAATATGTCAGTGATCGGACGCAGCATTTACACAGAGTCCGATTTATTTTCACAATAGATTTGGTCGAGGGTTGCCCTGCTAAAATCATGATGACTTTTTTGTTTCCCTTTCGCAGTTCTTAGCCCTCAGGACGTTTATACTCAAACGCCGTCGTCTCAGTTTCTTTCCATTGGACGTACTTTTGAGCTGCATTGCCTGTTTACTAAGTGCGAAGGTTAAATGAGATAAACCGCAGCACCAAGAACATTTACAGTACGTTTACTCAGTGACGGAGTACACACCTCCCGCTAGAAGATTATCGAGACAAGTTAACGGTGAAAGGACTATTTATTTCGTGATTGTTAATGGCATCCAGATGAATGATTAGCGGTGGTATTAATGTGCAGCCATAGCATTTATCATAAAAAAAAACCCGTCGTGTTAGGAAACGACTCCAAGATGGTAATTACAGGATAGCAATAGGTCGATTGTAATTATTTGCTCAACTTTAACCTTGTAACTGTAATTGCTTCGTCAGGGTTTCCGCTCAATCTTCTCTTAACACCAAAGCCGAGCAAAATTCATGAGGTGAAAACAGTCTAGCTGATCTGCTTAGAGAAGAAAGTGGCTGACGATCCCTAGCCAATACTCTGGGATGTTTCGGGACGTGCGTCGAGGGATGAGCAGATTGCGGAACAATCTACCGTGAGGGGACGCAAAGTTTTAGGAGTCAGATCGAAGTCCAGGTGGAGACTTGCCTCGAAGCAACGCGACTGGTAACTTCATCACTAACAGTGTCTTCGCTCGAAGAGGTAAGCCTGAGTGAGCGAGAATGGAGAACACAGTTAACTGAACACAAAATCATAAAACACTACAGCACAGAAACAGGTCTTTTGGCCTACTTGGTTCGTGCCGAACTGCTAATATGCCAAGTCTCATGGACCTGCACCCGGAGCATTGCCCTCCATACCCCTTCAAAGCATCCACCTACTCAAATTTCTCTTAAATTTTAAAATGAAACCGCGGTCCAGCAGTTCCGCTGGCAGCTCATTTCACACATCTCGCGACCGTCTAGGTGAAGATTTCACTCTTAAAAAAATAACCTTTCACCCTTAGCACATGGCCTCTTGTTATAGTCTCATCCAGATTCAATGGAAAATGCTTTAACGTCAATGTTTTGCTTAGAAATTGAACTTATTGGGGACTGGTCTCGAGATTTGATTACCAAATTGGGGGGGGGCAATGAATCGGGATAGAATTCCCTTATTTCCCTGGTTGCGAGGAAAACCAGAAAGGGAACCAGCAGAGATGGAGATCGAAAAATTTATAAAGGAACCAACTTCGGAGGCATCAGAGGATGCCAGAAAGTTGGAATTGTTGAGCATAGCGAGACGGTTAAATCTCTCGGCAGAGGGAAGAAAGGGAGAGAGAGAGGCAGTTTGAGCTGGAAAAAGAAAGGTTAAAGGCATCGAGGGGAGAGGACCAGGCAGCAGACCCAAACAAGGGTTTCAAGATTGGTCTAGAGATTAAGTTGGTACCCCCTTTTGAGGAGATGGATGTCGATAGGTACTTCCTCCATTTTGAGAAAGTTGCTATGAATCAGGACTGGCATAAGAGGAAATGAGCTGTTCTGGTACAGAGTGCACTTAGGGGGAAGGCTCAGCAAGCCTATTCGGCATTGTCTATGGAGTAGGCTAAAGATTATGATGAAGTAAAAAGGGCTATACTGAGGAGTTACAAGCTGTTTCCAGAGGCATACCGGCAGAAGTTCCGGAATTTGAGAAAGCCGTGGGACCTCACGTATCTAGAGTTTGCCCGTGAGATGCAAATGTATTGTGAGCGTTGGTGCGACTCGAAAGGGGTCACTGGAGATTATGACAAGCTGCTACAGCTAATGTTGATTGAGTAGTTCAAGGGTTGTGTCCCTGAAGGTATGCGGGCCTACCTAGATGAGAAGGAGGCAGAGATTCAGTCTGCGATTGCCATGTTAGCAGACGAGTATGCCTTAATCCACAAGACAAAATTTCCCACAAATTAGAGCTACCAGAGAGGTAGGGACAGTAGAGAAAGCCCGCCGGCTGTCAGAGAATAAGCCGGGGCCTACCGGAAAAGGCAAGGAGGAGGAAAAGCAGGCTGGCAAGAAGCTACCCAGCTTTACTTGTTATAATTGTGGGAAAGCTGATCACATAGCATCTAAGTGCTTTGCTCCGAAGAAGGAGTGAGGGGAAGGAAAGAGGACAACACCGACTGGTTGCATTCAGCCGGTCAGCAGACCGATGAGGAGGGCAAGGTTAGATAGAGCCCAAGAGGGGCGCGAGAAATTTATTTCGGAAGGGATGGTACCTGTGAAGGAAGGAGAAACCCCAGTTCCAGTGCAGATCTGGAGAGATACTCCGGCTGGTCAGTCATTGATCCGAAGGAAGGTGTTAGAATTCGGTGCTGAGAGCGAGACTGGGGAGGTAAATGTGATAAAAAGGTATCGGAAAAGGGACTGAGGCCGTACCTTTGCACACGATATTTCTGAAATGTGACCTGGTATCTGGACCAGTCGTAATAGGGGTGCGGTCTGAACTACCGATGGACGGTGTGGACGTCCTACTCGGTAATGATCTTGCAGGAGAGGATGTGCATTCAGCAGTGAAGCTGACGAGTAAAGCCTGTAAGTGCTGGGAACCCGCCCATAGATTCCAAGAATTATCCCGCCTGCGCAGTAACTCGCAGCATGTCCAGAAAGGCGGCTGAGACAGCAACCAGTTTAAATGAGTCCGGCGTTGAATTAGTTGAGACGTTTTTTCCAGCCTTGTTTCAGAAGGGGTTACCGGACGAGAAGAAAAAGTATAGTGGGGTTAAGGAAAGTAAAGGAGAGGAGATGGATTTACCATTAGCGAGGAAGGGATTAATAAAAGAGCAGAGACGTGATGAGGAGCTTGTGGCCCTGAAAGAGACTCCTCTCTCTGAAGCAAAGATTAACAAGGAACCAATGGGCTACGACCTGAAGGAGGGAGTGTTAATGAGAAAGTGGAGGTCGACCACGGGGCCACTAGATGAGGACTGGGCGGTGGTACACGAGGTGGTGGTTCCGAAGGTTTATCGGGATGAAATTTTGAACCTGGCCCATAAGATAGTCCTAGGTGAACATTTTGGAGTGAGGAAGGAGGTTATGGAGGCACAGAGCCAAGATGAGAATCAGATGCGGCAGCTAGAAGGTCCGGGATTGGACACTGGTGATTTATGTGGCTTGAAAGAGCTGGTTGTAGTTGAAGAATGTAAGGAGTGTGTTCTCGATAATATAAGGGTAATCCTAGATGAAAAGGCGTGCCGCTACCTTGAGGGAGTCTTCTGGGTTAGCAGACGGGGTTGCTTTAACCCGCAAGGTTGAGTTTACTACAGATGGGAGTTGCCCAGAGAGTAACTGGTGTTATGTAACCTCGTAACCAGGTAACTTACCAGCAAAGATAGCGGGATCAGCTGAGTCGGATGCTACTATTTTCAAACGTTTTATTCAAAAAGGGGCACAAACGTATGGTTAATACAAAACATTCAGATGATATACATCGTCAAAACTCAATCTAAAACAACGGTGTAATAATAATCAATCAGAAATAAGCTCTATAGTTGTCTAGGGGTTAATACTGAGTCCAATTGAAATATAAAGAGTCACTCAGAAGTTTGCAGGCTTTTCCCTTTTGGGAACCGCTGGGGTTTCACGTTGTGGAGAGAGAGAGATGGTTGAGAAAGGATAAACACTTGCCCGTTGTCTTTACAGAGCAAATCCTTGGAATCAGGGGAGCAGGCTTCCCCGTTGTTAGTTAAAAGCAGTCTTCCGTTGGTTCTAGCCACAGATTCAAAATTTGGAATCTGACGCACGTGGCTTCCTTCAAAATGCCTTCCCGCTCCCACGGGAATCGGTATCGTGCTTCCTTCGTGTCTCCTGGGTGCGTCTGAGGGTTTTCCTCCCCTCAGACCCTCCTTTATACTTCTTCACGGGATCGCAGGTGTCAATCAGGTTGCAGGTGATGCGATCTCTCTCTCAACCAGCCCACTTTGCCCGAGGGCTTTTCAGGTGGTCTCCATGAGACAATAGTCAATGTCGCCTTTATTCTGCTTCTCGGGAGAACGTGGTCTTCCGCACGTCTCTCTCTCTCTTGGGTCAGTTGATCCCCCCTTGACTAGGGCTCTTGCGATTCTCACAAAGGAGGGGGCCGAGGTCATAACACTGGGAGGATCAGGGGAACTTGGAATTTGAAAGGGGGACTGAAAGCCTGGGAGAGGCAGATGTCCCGTTTGCCTGTGTTCAGGTTGTGAAAGTACCTGTGGAGGCGCAGGGTACTGAAACTTGTGTTGAGACTCAGGAAAGGTCTGAGGTGCCTGACTTGGTTAAAGAGAAATGCAATTCTTTTGGGTCAGATTGATTTGGTTCAGTGAGAAAATGGTTAACCCTGGCACCGGTAGAAAGTGAGGATTCTCAGTCACTTGTGTTAACAGTTAGTGATGAGATGAAAGCTGGTGAGATGGATATTATTGAAGATATTGAGGGAAAAAAGTGTTACCGGACTTTTGAATAAAGAAAATTTAAAGTCGGGTTTAGTTCCAGGACTGTTGATCAAAGTGAAGGGACAGTTAACTAAACAATGGTTTGTTAACAAGGTGCCTGCTAGTCAATTATAGTTTGTTTTGAAATTTAGGGATATACGACTTGGTGATATTGTTCAAGTATGTGATTTGGAGAGGCAAAATTTGAAGTGTTATTTTGACCAAGAGGGATCACCTGCAGGTGTTAAACTGGAAAATAATGTACTCAAAGATCTTGAAGATAAAATTAATGACCTGCTTAAAATTAATGAGTGTTGTGGAAGTTCAGCAAATTGGCTTAGTTTGGAACACTTTGGTGATTCGCTGGCACCTGTGAAGGGGGTCTGTGAAGTCCTAATCTGGACTGGTGAGCCAGCTAACCACGTGAGAGTTAAGTGGAAAAGAGGCAAGGGTTGACCAAATGCCACTTTGAATAACAGGATCTGGTTTTGCGGGAAATTGTTTTTTTTTTAGATGAAGCTTGTGAAAGATAAAGACACTATCATAGTAGATTGACTGAATGTTAAGTTTAAAAGTAAAATAGAGATTAGTATTTGCACAAACTTCTGTAATGTACTACATTATAATCACACATGTATTGCTTCACACTTTGTAATATACACCTAAGCTAAAAATTACACCACTGTAGAAAAAGCGTTACTGGCACTTATCCTGGCGTTGCATCATTTTGTGGTCTACATTTGTTCGGCACAGGAACCATTGATAGTTTGTACTGATCACAACCCCTTGGTATTTTTGACTAACATGAAGAATAAAAATAGACGATTATTAAGTTGGAGTCTGTTGTTATAAGAATTCGATATTAAAGTACAACATGTAAAGAGGACTGACAATGTAATTGCAGATTGTTTGTCCAGGTGTTAATTTGAAATCATATCTGTGTTATTCTGTTGATTAATGACCACTTCTGTATTATATTAGATTCTGTAATGTGCCTTACTATTTAATTTTCACCCGGTGAAAATTCCTTGAAGGGTGGGAGTGTTATGTGTGCTGAACAAACCAGATGGAAATGGGGTCTAGAGCTACCCCCCTACCCCCCCCCCCCCCCCGGGAACTATGCTGCTAATGAGAGAGAGAGAGATGAAGAACAGAACTAGAGGCATCTGGCACAGATGAGAGAGAGAGAGAGAGAGAGAGAGAGAGAGAGAGAGAGAGAGAGAGAGAGAGAGAGAGAGAGAGAGAGAGAGAGAGAGAGAGAGAGAGAGAGAGAGAGAGAGATGGCTGATTTAGTATTATGGCTTCTTCACTGATGGAAAAGGTAAACAATATTTTGCTACGAGGACACTTCTTTGCTCGTTAACATTCTTGCTGAGGCAGCAGGGAGTGGACTAGTTTGATGGACATGGAGATATTAAGTTGATGGATGGCTGATACCCCGTCAGTGGGGATAAAAGACGGATCTGGGGAGACACCCTCAGACACACCAGTAGACACTGAAAGAGTGTTGTGCACCCACAGGAAGGTAGGGGCTTGGAGGACCGAATCAGGAGATCGGTCAGAAAGCTCACAGTGTGACGGCAGCGCCGGTGGGGGCTTGTGTGTGTGTCCACTCATGCCAGAGTGACGAGCCTACCACGGAAGAACGGTCTAGCCGAGAAAGGAGGGGTCATAACCGAATGACCACATCAGCACAACGGAACAAGAAGACAACGGAAGGTTTGCCTGCTGCAGCTGCTCATCTCTCGCTCACTCTCTATCTCTCTCCAACCTTGCAACACAACAACAGCGACCTCAGCACGAACTGAACTGAGCTCTATATTCTCCTATGACAATTCATTTACCCCTAGACTTTGATAGAGCTTGTTTTTTACTGTTGATTATTATTCTTAAACTTCTGTTTTTATTATTGCTAACCTGTTTTATATGTATATTTGCATTTTTATACTGTATTGTTTAGTTTACTAATAAACACCTTCAGTTACAGTACCAACAGACTCCAACGTATCCTTGCATTTCTGCTGGTCTGTTAACCCAGTTACGGGGTACATAACAGCAGATGTTGGTCTGTTCTATTCTAGTCTTTCTTTCTATATTTCTATCGCACATCTCACAATACTTAAGCATCCCGTTTTCTGAGAAGCGTTTCAAAGTATAATTTAGTTACGATGGAAAACATCAGTATTTGCTTGAAATTGCATTCCAAATCTAATTTATCACTTTCAAACCTGACATTTATTCGGGGTGACAGGATTACATTGAGTGTCAATATTCCTGCAGAGAGAGCAGTCAATTCAACCTTTTTGCTCACACCAGCGTGCAGGATCCAGCTGACCTTCTTTCTCCACTCTAACCTCAACTGATTTAGTCTTCCTTACGTTTTTACGTCCTCTGTGATCTAGCTTTCTCTTGGGTTCACTGCATAGAAGAAGGCCACTTGTCCATCCACGCCGCTTCTTTTCGTTATTATTCTTAATATTTCCCTGTGAGAGCGAATTCCTCATTCTAGTAGATCAAAAATAAGTAGTTCAATGTCCACTAGTGTATGCTATCTTCTAAACTCGCTTTCCCAGTCTAGAGTTTACACTGTTTTTCCAGAATGTATTCTTCTGGCGTAAAGTTCCCGTAATGACTATCTGGTCTGATGTTTTGTTTTCACAGAAATTTTGTAAAGGATTGTGTAATGTCACGTAACTTCAGCACAGACACTAAAGTTGACAGGCCGTCTTTTTATTGCTACCATTGAGGAGGAGATTCAGCAGTCTGAATATCACACAACATTTCAGGAACAGATTGTTCCTTCTGTTTTCAGATTTCTGAATGAACAACAAATCCATCAAACTACCTCAATATTTTTGCACGACTTATTTAATGTAATTCTTAGATCTACTTCTTATTGTAATATATAGTTTTTATTTTATATATTCCAATTTACAACTGCAGCAACTCAAAATATGGTAATGATATTAAACCTGCTTCTGATTCTGGGTTTAAAGACTCGGCCAATTCAGACTGTTAGCACGTTGCTTGAAATGACAAAGAGAGCTGTAAGGTGCGGAGGTGGAGGGGAACCCGCAACGAACAGCGGGGAAGGGAGAGAATGGACAAAGGGACGGAAGATGTATGAAACTACCATTATTAATAGCTTCAAGGTATTGGTATTCAATAGAAATGCGTTGGTGGTCACTTGCTCTGCTTACGAAGGCACAGAGTCAAAAGATTACACATTGAAAACATATTCAGCTAGAAAGACAAGAACCCCAGTTCGATTACAATCAGTCGACACGGTGCTTTAGATATTTGTCAGACTTATGTTAAGTTTGGGATTATTTACTTCATGTTCAAGTTCATTTACTGTCATTCAACCTTACACAAGTATGCAGCCAAAAGAGAAGTACATCCTCCGGGTCAAAATGCGTCACGATACAGTACATACAACTCACACTACTCATAAATAATCTTAACACAAATAAAATAACTTCGAGAAGATTGCTATTTTGTCAATCTACGCTTCATTATCAATTCCCAAAACGTTTCATGAAGTTGCTTCACTTCAGTTGAGGCTCGGTGTCGTGTTGCTGATGGGACAAGGGTATCCAGTCTGAAACAGAAAATTGAGGTATAGGGGAAATCGTAGCAGCTGAGCAGGTTTGTCCTAGTAGAACTAAGTTACGTGATGGGCGTAGGGACGCTGTTCGGACAGATCCGTTTGTCCCCTGATTCCCTTAATAGCCGCAGTTAATAAGAATATCGTTCTGCATCAGATTTTAAAGAAACAATAATTAAAACATTCTTTGCTATTTGCTCCAGAGAATTGTACATTTCCTCTTGCTTCTGACACAAATAATTCCATAACCTCACTCTTGAAATCTGGCTTTGTCTCCTCCTGTTCGAGTTTCCCTAACTATCGGTATCAGGGTCTTACTATTCCGCAACTAATATCTTGAAAATTAATTAAATAATTCGTTACTCTTCGAACTGCTGCGCTATTTTTAAAATGTTCAAGGACACCGGAAGGTGGTACAGAAAGTTCAAATCCAGATTAAATCCAGACTAAAGGCACATCCTCAGAATTAAGGGACGTCGACTTAGAATAGAGATAGGAGAAATGTCTTTAACCAGAGGTTAGTGAATCTGTGGAATTAATGGACCCGGAAGTCGTGGAGGCTAAGTTTTGAGTATATTCAAAGTGGAGTTTGACAGACTCTTGTTTGGCAAGTATGTCAAAGGTTACGGGAATGACAAAGGTTACAATGGCATTGAGAGGGATAGTAAAGCGGCAATTAGTCGGATGGCTTAATCTGATCCCATGTCATGTAGTCTTTTGGTTTATAGTATACAACGACACTGTATTCCATCTAACGTCAAAGACGTCTCGGCCAGTTGCGGGAGCAGAACTCCTCCAAATGCTCCGGGAGTTGTCCAAATAGTGATTTCTACAGCTTAAGATTCAACAGTCAACACTGTTTATTACCAATTTCTAGAACACTACTACTTAAATAGTATAAAATGTTTGTTACTCCGGATTCAACGCAGCATAAAAACACAATAGAGCATAAAGAAGACAAAACAAGCACAAAGCACAATAAATACAAAGTCAATCCTCATCAACCACAATGTATAATAAATTATTCAGCTGCAGCCTAAATTGAACCTCCAGGTGGAATCACCCTGAAACTGATCATTAATTAATGTAATACAGTTTTTTAAATCATATTGCAATATATTTAATGTTAACAAAGGGAAAAAAAACAAAATGATAACAATGAGCAAAACACACAAAATGTACAGACGACGTCTCGGTCGAAACGTCGTCTGTACTTTGTTTTCCATATGGATTATGTCTGGCCTATTGAGTTCCTCCAGGATTGCGTGCATTTTGCTTGGATTTCCATCATCTGCAGATTCTCTTTTGTTTGTGATAACGCTGAGGGAGGCTTTGTGATGAGATTTACACAACCTATGCAAACAGCCCATGTTCTTCACTTAAGGCTTAGAATATGCCATAATCGCTACATCAATGTTAGTCCAACAAATTATTCACATAATAAATGAGTCCGTGCAAATATTGTCAATCCGTAGCGTCAGGTCATGATTATTTCAAAGGATTTTACTGTGTCCCAAGGTTCGGTCTGTTTCGATCCAACGAACTAGAAACCAGCCGAATTCTGATCTGCGGGCAGAGAAGGATGCAACGGCTCATGAGAGGCGTGAAGAATCAGCGCTTGGGGCTACAGTATACAGTATAACAAACATTGGCAATTAAAGCTATCACAGCATGATCTGCAATTGTTCAACGGCATCTCGACTGCGCTGACCTTTCACTTCGAGACACCCGTTTCATAATTCCCTGTTGACTCCCTTCATACCCATTATACTTGGAGCCAATATCAAGTTTGTGCATCTACAGCGTCCGTACCTGAGCCGCACTGCCGTGTTCCTGACGCGTTGCCGATTCACGACTGTGCCCCTGTGTGTTGAAAGAACATGAAATGCAATAATTATCTGGGCAATTTATAATTGGCTACAGAAATGTCTTAGACGTCCCAAAATGACAATAATCTGTAGTATACCAGCAGTCGGTTTATGCTGATAGTTGCTAATTACTTCATATTCACCACTGCCTGTCACTGCGTCATGGCTTTCTAATTAATTTCCCAATATGACAATACCCCCCAACATGAGAATAGTTCCCAAATACACAAGCTACCTGATGCTGAAGTCATATACACCAATTAAAGCAAAATAGAGGGTTAGATGGGGCATGAATTCTTCAATGCATCTACGAGGAGATATTGAAAGATTTTGTGGCGAGTCCAACTGGCCCTAGGTTTGGGAACGTAAAAAATGATTTTAAGATAGTCATGACTAAGGATAAAAGTGTTGAGTATAAGAGTATGGATATCATGCTCCATCGATATAAAACTCTGGTCAGACCGCACGTGGAGTATTGAGTGCATTTCCCGTTGTCCCATTGTAGAAGATCTGTTGAGAGTGCGCAGAAGAGTTACACAAGGATGCTGGCATGGTCAGTGATATGAATTATAAGTAAACATTAAAAATACTTGACTTGTTGTTTAAAACAAATATTATGAAAAATGCATTACGAAAGACCAACAAATTCAAGACGATAAATGCAGAAAATGTCAAGACAAACCAGAATAAATCCAACATATCACAGGATCCTCCAGCAGTTAACTCATTCGGGTTTCTTACAATGAAATGGCAAACAGTATTCACCAAAAGCTTGCTCTAAAAGTACAAATTCATGAAAAATACTACGGTTTACAGGCCTTATCCAGTTTTGGAGCCAGTGTCCTGCCCATTATATTATGACAGATGCTTTATTACTGATAGGACAATCCATAATACCTGCCTGGATATAACATCAGGAAAAACAAGCAACAAAAACAACTTACTTAATACATACAATCTTTCGAACAACATAACGTACAAAATTCAGTAAGTGAGAACCCCCAATATATGCTAAATTCAAAGAAGAAATTGAAAGTCTGAAAGTCTTGAAAGGCGAATACACTGCTTTGATAGTAATATCTACAACTAGTATTAATTCAACGTCACTGCACAATGACATTAAAGATTAAGCATAATTTTACGTAGGCTCTCTGAATGCCAAAATACTGAACACCACATTGAGAAATAGACGTGCTTGAAAAGTGTACTCCACGCTAGCATATGCAATACTGTTAAGTAATGCAAGCCACTCAACTTCAATGAAAGCAGAACACAGAAAGATAAAGAAATTATCATCACAGAAAAAGAGGTTAATTCTTAAATACAGTTTGGGTCTAAATGGATCCTTTTGGAAATTTGACCGCAGAAAAGCACCCTAAATGTCATTTTTTTTAGCCGAAATTTGATGACTGTTCCGAGATTGACCCAAAATGCGCAATGTTGAAAATATTTCAAAATGTTATACTTTTGTACAGGTGCTACAAATTTGTGTACATTGAGGCTGTTCCGGGTCAAATTTGACCAGTATCTATTGAAATGGATTTTAGATCTCTGAACGTTAATTAAGGATTAATCACCCATTTATTAATGTCAGATGGGCTATTTATACATTCTAAATAGATCTGTGGTTCAAAATTTGATATATACACTTGTTATGCGGGGTTCTTGGGCGGGGTCAAAGTTGACCAAGACCATATGGTGAAGGTATAGAATCTGAACAATTTGCCTTGGGTTAACTAACTGAAGAGCAGGAACCTCCGTGGAAGACTTCTCACGAGCGGAGCAGACTAGACGTCGACAAAGAATCGTAGAATGCCTAGTTCGGAGTTGAAAATCGCTTCCCAGAAACAGAGGAGTTCTTTGTGGCATAAATGCAGAATATGCCAAGAGAAACCAGGGACATTCCAACTCTTTACAGGTTTCTGCAGCAGCTTAACTCAGTTTTACTACCTAACCAGGCGCAATCAATTTGCAAACATTATTCACCAAAATCCCGCTCTAGAAACAAAACTAATAAAAGAGACTATACCTTACTATAAATGCAAGCCTGATTCAGATTTAGAGTCTATAATATGACCAAAAACTGAAAATCTGGAGATGCAGGAAATCTGAGTAATACGCACAAAATGCTGATGCAGCATCTTGACTGTTTATTCTTTTCCACAGATGGTCCCCGGCCTGTTAAGTTACTCCATCATTTTATGTGTATTACTATATTATGTCTGATCCTTTATTACTGACAGGCCAACACATAATAACCGACTGGATGCAACACTACAGGGCAAATAAGCAAGAAAGACGTACTTAATAGATATAGCCATTCTATATGGGATGTATGCTGAAGTAAAGGATGAAAATGGAAGTCTATGGAACATCAACAGGGTATACTAAACACAACATTGATAATTAGGCCTGCTTGACTATGCCTGTGCCTCTAAATTTACTAGTTTGAGCAGAAAAAAAATTGTGATAAGATCGCAATAGTAAAGACATCCCAATTGTAACATTTAAAACTCGTTAATCACACAGTCACTGCACGATAGATTTAAACAATTAAGCCTACATATAAATAGTTATATAAATCCCCAGAAAGCGACTTTAGAATGGTAAGAAAGTTCCTAGCAATTGAGAAATGTGTGTGCCTAGCTACGTCTGTACCTCAGGTTTTACCAGTTTGTGCCAGGAAAAACAATAGAGCAACAATAATAGTGTAAGCAATATACCACTAATAGCAGGAAACACGTTTGCCAGGACTTCAGATCCTATCCCTCAGGGACTTCAGTTTAATTCGCCACACTCCCAGCCACAGCTAATTTCTGCGTCCTCTCTTCGAAACCCATTGGCTGCAATTAACAAACGGAGTCTCGAAAAAAGGAGGGCGGAAACTGTTAATTGTTATACGGATATGCCAGGGAAAAGTGAACCCTCACCTGATGTACACTCTTTAGGTTACAGATCCAAGTAAAAATGAAGATAACCAGGAAGACAAGGAGCCCAAGCAGGATCGCTCTTGGAAGACACCAGCCTAGAGAAAGAGAATTGTTGCTTGGTGAAATCATAGCTTCCAAGAACATTCCATTCTGGCTCTCATTTGGTTGTAGTGTGAATGATTCGAAACAGATAAACACCAATTATAAATAGCAAGAGAGAAAGAAAGAAATAAACCGAAATCCTCAACGGTGGTGCTGAATTCAAACTGTGCAGACAATTAATATACAGACCAGCGGTGTTATAACAGCTAAGGATACCATCAATAGATGTTGTTTTAATTACTTATATAGAATTGTTGAACGTTTTCATTTCTGTTGCATGTTGAGCCCTGACCAGCACACTACAGTAAATTCCTATTACATGTAAATGTATATGACGAATACATTTATCCCTTGATCCTTCTGCCATACTGGACGACTAGAGCCCCATAACAATGCCAAATAAAGACCACCTCTTCGAATGAAACAGCGCATAAAGCCGTACAGTCCTTCAGGCCATTTCCCCGCTTTCCTCACAATCATCCTTGCCCCTTCCAATGATTTCCTGCTTCACCATCACATCTTGGAAACGAAAAACGTTTCTCTCATCTTTGCTTTGTCTATTTCCTGAAAGCCGATCCAATCAGCACAGTGAGAATATCACAGACTTCATAGAGTTAAGAAGGGGGTTCACTTCTAGTTGCTCAAAGGGCTATTAGGGTTTGGTAGACAATGGCGGTTTTGCTGGAGATAAATCGATCCTTAGAAATGAATACGCACAAATTAATACTTGTTGTGACGTTCGTGACTAGCCAGTTATTCCAGCAGACATAACACCATAAATTATAGCAGCAGAAGCAGGCCATTTGGCCCATTAAGTCCGCTCTGCTTTTCCACCACAGATGAATACCATTGTTTTATGCGCAATACGTCGCCTCACCTTGATATGGTTGTCTGATGGGATGTGAGACGCTCATGGTCCTCGTCTTTCCCATACCCCCGAGTTGTGCGATGCAGGTACAGACTCCTCCGCTCCTCCAGGTTTCCACTGGGACCAGCACCTGACTTCTAACACTATAACTCCGGTCAGGATCAAGCGTGCCGTTATCGCTCAATCCTTCCATGATTTGTCCAGTTATGCTCCAGTAAATGTTAATCTGGGTGGAAGATAGCCCGCCGACCAGACACACCAGGGGAACCGACCCGTTCCTTTCAGACGGCGGGACAAATACCAACATGTTAGTCCGTTTGGTGGAGCTGTCTGGACAGAGAATGGGACATCGTTAACCGCAGCTTCACCAGGAATACGTAACTGAGTATAATACCATTGTCAAGTTATCTTACCTCCAACTAGAAGTGTGGGTGCTTTCGCAAGCAGCGAATAGCTATCCCTTTCAGCACAGTAGTAGGAACCCGAATCCTCCACACGGACGTCCCGGATTTCCAACACTGATGTGCGATCGCCAGAGCCTTTTTTGTAAGTCATCCTGCAACCGGTCTTTTGGCAGTCCGTGGCTTTGATCGCTACCGGGGGTTCGTCCGCACGCTGTTTGTACCAGAGGATACTGCTCACGACCTCCAATCGGTGCATGTGTTCACAGGATAGTTTAACCGTCTGACCGACATGTGCAGACACTGCAGCCAGACTCGAAGAAAAAGGCTTGGATTCTGCAACTGGAATTATAATCAGTTAGTTAAAATTATCTGCTACGGAATAGAAGGCAGTATAAATTGAACACATTGCCTGCAGTTTAAACATACGCTGCCATTTTCGGTTGTATTTATTGGCTAAGATGTCTCAAGAACATTAAGGGAAGACCAGAAGGCGAATCCCAGTTGACCTGGCCAAATTCGCAAGACTTAGACTTTATTCATTGACAGGGTGTGTAGAAGGCAAAATTAGTCTGTCTCTCTATCCATAGTTGACTTTAATTGAGCGGTTTGATTAACATTTCAGACAGGGCTCACCAAGCTTTCTACTCTGGATCTGGTGTTACGTACTCATAGAGAAGATCAGTGCGCCAGATATCTTTCACCAAAAGAAGATGAACAAGGAGTAACGAGAAAATTATTTAGAATTAATTTAAGTAGCGTTAAATCAGCATTAATGAAGTTCTAGCTTTATCATCCAGATTTATTTGATTCGCTGAATTTTACTTCCCCACTTGTAAGAGTCTTGTGGGTAACTTCCCGAGCATTGCCTTGTTTTTTCGAACCGAACAATGTTCCCACTGGGATGCAAAGCTTTCTAGGACGCATTTCTCCCAAAATGTCGGGCCGATCGTGTCTGGAAATTTCCAACGTTCACTCACTCACCACAAACACGAAATATCTGAACAGTAACGAATAAAGCTTCTATCAACATCTTGACTCGGACGGCTTGCACTGCGCTCAACTCCCAGGGGTCGGTGTGAGATCAGCTGCTGTTCCGTGCAAATTCTCAGCTGCCGTGGATTCTGCTCGGTGCCGAGATTCCGGGGCGTGGCCGCTGCCTTAATCTCGCGCCTCGTCCGGGTTACACCTAGTTGCCGAGTCTGTGCGTCACATGGTCAAATAGCTCTGGAACATTGTTCAGAAAGACTTCCAAGCAGAGTATGGAAACAGCATGGTTTCCAGGATACAAAGAGGTATATCGCTAGCAAAACTAGCTTTAACGTCCTATTGCTTAAATCCAGCAGAAGCTGGCGGTAAGCATAGCGTCTGTTTTCTACAGACTCTCTTGTAAATTTATTCCGTGCTCTACGGAAAGAACGGATTTAGAACAACAGTCATTGAATAAAGATAGATATACTGCCAGGGTAATTCACGACTTCAGAAGTAGCCTGCAGCAAGTGCATTTACATCCCTGCGCACTTGAAGTACTTCAATCATTAATACCGAGTTCGCCTTGTCGGTACTGCTCCTATAGTGACCAGCGAAGTGCATTCCATCGAAATCATGACCTGCACTAAGGTAAAATTGGATGTGCTGTAAACAATGTGTTACCCGCTCCTGGCTTTCCAGCATCTGATCTGCTCTTGCGTTTATAAATAAAATGGCGTTTATAATAAATAGTAATTTCCATAGTGTTGCTCCAATGCTGAATCTTTATAAGACATCGATCAGACACAACTTGGCCTATTGCGCGCAGCTTTGGGCCCCATAACTCAGAAAGAATGCGCTGTCATTGGAGACGGTCCAGGGAAGATTCACCAGAATGACCTTGAGAATGAAGGGGTTAATGTACGACGGGGATTTGATCGCTCTGGGCGTGCACTGGAAGGAATATCGAAGAATGATGTGTGCGTGCGGGGGGGGGGGGGGGGTGTAGTCCGTTATATAATTGAAATATATTAAATATTGAAAGGCCGAAATAGAGCGGAGGTGGAGATGATGTTTCCAGTTTTGGGAGGGTCTAAGTCCAGAGGGCACAGCCTCAGAACAGAGGGAGTTCCCTTTAGAATATTGACAAAGAGGAATTTATTTAGCCAGTGGGGTGGTGAATAACTACGATTCATTGCCACAGACGGCTGTGCAGCTCAAGGCATTGGGTATACATAAAGCGAAAGTCGATAAATTCTTGATTAGTAAGGGCTTCAAAGATTTTGTTGAAAAGGCAGGAAAATAGGAATGAGAAGGAAATAAATCCGTCATGATGGATTGGAAGAGCAAACTCAATAAGCTGTGTAGCCTAATTGTGCTACTGTGCCTTGTGGTTTATCGATTATACGGAATTCGTTAGAGTGACATGAAATTGTCAACGCTGGTTCTATTGGAGACTGTCAGAAATACGAGATTATATTCCTCCAGTTCTCATTATCTATCTATCTATCTATTTAGGTTAGAGTGTTGCTTACATTAGGATGCCTGAGTAAATAGGACGCAAAAGAGGGCAATGCATTTGAGGTTTATTTCCACAGCATTCTCGTTGTGGGTTGCAGTGCCTTCTGGTCTACCATTCAACATAAAGTCTAAAGAGCTGACCTTTCAGCCACAGCGTCCAAACTATGAAAACAGGAAATCCGCACAGAGACTTTACTTTGGTCATGTTTTGCATCGCAGGCATTAACTGTTGCAGCTTTTTTCCCCCCAGTATTTGAAGCGTAGAAAGTGAAGTAGATGTTTGGGTCAGTCGGTCAGTCGGTCTCCGATTTTCACGGTTGTAGTTTACTGGCAATCTCTGATCACAGCAAACCTTGCTCTCTTTAAATTAGGGGCTGATTCGTTTCCTTGTTACTGAACATAAAATCTCTTTCTAGAATCGAATTGGCTTTGGCATCACATGGCCCTTTCGCTCCATTACCAGCAGTTGTACTATGAACTGAAAATTAAATCTTTTTCATTCTTCGTCCCTTATCTTAAAGCCATTAGCCCTGATGAAGGGCCTCGGCCCGAAGCGTTCAATATTCATTCCACTCCAAAGAATCTTCCGAGGAAATTTCCCTTAAGTTCCGAGCTCTTTCAGTATTTTCTGCGGTACGCTGGATGTCTCTGATAAGGGCTCCTGTAAAACTTCTACAGCGCGGAAGATTAATTCGGCCCCCTTTCTCCCCCTTACGATTGTTATTGATTTTCCTAAACCCACTAACCCTCCTGCGTCATAGGTCGCTGACAGCTGACTGGCCCTGGCCCAATCTTTCAAATTGTCCAAAGATCTTCGAAGATCTTTGCTCTCCCAGGAATGTAGTCTTCGGAACTTGTGCTGGTATTTCTGTAGCTATGGAGTTTTACGGGATAAGGTTGCTAGCCCCATACCCAAGCCTCCTCCGTTGCAACCAGGCATGGCACCGTCCATGTAAAATTTCTTCTGGTGCTTCTGCTCTGCAGTAACTCGATTTCATCTCTCTCCCTCTCACCTAACGTCATCTATTTCTGTTTCTTTCCCACTCGTATGACCAACTATTTTAGTATTAAATCCGCTCCTACTGTTTACTATCTGGAAGGAATCCCGCATTCTTCCCAGTGTCAGAGTCTTAATTTATTCGCCGCTTCCACGTCTGATTTATTGGGGTTTAGCCTAATGAAATCTACCACTATTCCAGTTTTTTAGTCAGGCAACAGTATTATCCCTATCAGAAATACATGAGATTGAGGAAATGTTGGAACTCCGGAGCAACACACACGATGTTGGAGGAAATCATCAAATCAGGCAGCGTCTACGGAGATATCCTGATGAAGGGTCTCTGTCCGAAACATTGACTGTTCATTCTACTTCATAGATGCTGCCTCTTTGGCTGAATTCTTCCAGCAGTATGTTTGTGTTGTTCACGGGTTCCTCTTTGGCGTTTATTTTATTGTTATTCTGTATACTCTCTGAGTTCTTGAACGGCCCGAGTAAAACTGTTATTGTAGTACCTTTTCGCAAGTTTGTAATGTTGTGCATATCAGAACAAGAGGGCTTCCTACAAATGCATATAATTCTCCTGATCTTTAGTGAAACGTTTTCTTTTTGTGAATATTTGGAGGACTGGTGTACGTCAGTTTAATGGGGGAAGCATTCAAATGGAAACATTGTCAGCAATTCGTTCTTTTGCTCCATAGAATTTGATAATTACATCGCGGACCAACTCTCTCCGACTGCAACTCACCACGTCTACAATTCATTTGACGTTACTTTTGGCACGCTGCCTTTCATACACGCAGCTGGCACTTTATTATATGTACCTATTAGTGTGGTCATGAATTGTATGTTCGTGGTCTTCTATTGTTGTAGTCCATCCACTTCAACGTTTGACTTGTTATGCGTTAGAAGACTGCACGTCATAGTTGTAATGCATGGGTATTGGAGTTATTGTCATCTTCCTGTCAGCTTGAACCACTCTGGCCATTCTCCTCCGATTTATTCTATTAACGAGGCGTTTGTGCCAGGGAATTTCTGCTCACTCGATGATTTTATTTATTTTTCTTCCCTTTCTCTGTAAACTTTAGAGACTGTGGTGCATAAAAATCCCAAATGAACATTAGTTTCTGAGCTAGTCAAAATGCCCATTTCAGGGTCAAAGTCACTAAGGTCGCATTTCTTCCCCATTGTGATAGTGGTCTGAACAGCACTGAATCTGTTCTACCTACTTTTATGCATTGAGTTGCTATCACACGAATGGCCGATTAGATGTTTGCACCAACGAGAATGTGTACATAAATACCTAATAGAGTGACCACTGAGTGTAAGCCATCGTATTGATTCAAAAGTTTGGGAGGCAATTTTACGGTTGAATACAAGGCCAGCGAAACAACACCTGCAGTATTGTGTTCAGTTTTAGCTGCCTTCCTGTATGAAATATGCTATTGAACTCAGAAGAGTGCAGAAGAGATTTACAAGGATGCTGCTGGGACACGTAGGAATGAGTTACAGAGATACAATGGGCAGACCGTACCATAATGCGTGGGAGACTGAGAAGTGATCTTGCAAGACGATAAGGTATAGGAGGCATATAAGGTATATAGGCCATGTGGTCCATCGAGTCTACAGTGCCTTTTCATAATCGCTGATCTATTTTCTCTCTCAGCACAAATCTCCTGCTGTCTCGTATCCCTCCATGCCCTGACCTATCAAGAATCTACCAACTGCTTTAAATATGTGTAAAGACTTGGCCTCTCCACTCTATGGCTGACGAAATTTCTTTATTTCTCTATTCTACATTGACGCTGCTCTATTCTGAAGTTGTGTCTTCTGTTCCTGGACATTCCCACCATCGGTAACATCCTCTCCACATGCACTCTCTGGAGGCCTTTCAACATTAGATAGGTTTCAGTCTTCTCAATACCAGTGAATATAGGCCTGGAGCCTTTACATGCTCTTCGTATGAGAAGCTGCTTAATCCTGGACTAATTTTCGTGAGCTTCTTTTAAACCCTCTCCAGTAGCAGCACATGCTTTCTAAGAAAAGAGACCCAAAACTACTCAAAAGACCATGACTGAAGCCTCACCGGTGCATTGTTAAGGGTGAACCTTACATCCTTGCTTTCATGTTCTGGTCTTCTTGAAATGAATACTAACATCGCATTTTTCTTCTTCACCACCATCTCCACCTGAATGGTAACCTTTAGGGAATCCTACACAAGGGCTCGACGTCCATTTGCTCTTCAGAGTTTTTTTCAGTTTTATCTCCTTTGAGGAAATCGCCTACACTTATATTATTTTTAGACCAAACTGAATGACCATATACTTTCCGACACTGTATTCCATCTGCAACCTCTTTGTCCATCGATTAATCTTTCTAAGTCCTTCTGTAGCCTCTCTACTTTCTCAACGATACGTATCTCTACATTAACTTTCGTAACTTCCATAAACATTTCAAAAATTCATCAATTTCGTCATCTAAATCATTGCTACGTAACATAATGTGTGGGAAGTGTTCAAAATAAGGAACATTTGGAAAAAAGAAACGTGTTTTGGAGTCTTTGTACTTAATTTTTTGAAATGTTTTTGAACGCCTTGTAATGCCTCAAATTTGAAAGACAGAACAATTAACTTTTTTATGTTAATAGTTATATTTGATCAGTTGAGGGCGTGTTGTGCCCGACTCTACTTTGAGATGATGGATGGGGCACACGGTGCGTCGTGGTTAGCAAGACACTTCTACTGTTCGGGGACGTCATTTGTAAGAAATATGCACGGGCTCCACGTGGAGTGCGTGTATTTCTTCTTACAGTTCAAAGATGTGACGTTTATTTGGTTAATTGGTTACTGTATATCCCATGAATAGGTTAGAGTTAAGTTGCTTTCCTTACTTCAGAAGAATCTGGCACATCCATTTGAACTTCTGATCATGGGTCAACCATCTCATGCAGTTTGCATGGAGGGAAACATTTCATATTAACATCAGACTTGATATCAGTGCACAAACTTAGTATCACCAAGGACCAGTGGAGATGTAGCAAGCACGCCACATTTTTCGAATTGAAGGTCCCTGAAAAGGCCAGATTTCCTCCTCCCTACTGAACTCACCTGATGAACCAGCACTAAGTAACTCTACAGCACGAAAAAAAAAACCTTTGGGGATACACTTTATTCATTCTTCTTTACACAGGCATTGCAGTCAACTAACGAACACAATTTCATTTATCATGAACACTTATGCTATTTACCATAGCAGCATAAGCCAAACGCTATAGCTCTTCTGTTCAGATCATCGAACATAGCCTATAGAACAGAATAATCTCATTTGGCTCTTCTCATCTGCTCCGTGGGACTCGGGGGAATGGAAAACGGAGAACATGCATTTAAGGGGAACTGCAGTCGAGGATATAAAATGTACAGTCGGTGTTGACCAGAACACTTATGACAAATTTCCTGCCCTTCTTTTGCTGCAGCACCTTTGTGTGATTTGTTTGCTCATCGATTCTGTAGTCTGTGTCCTCATTTCCCCAGTGCAAAAATAGGAAATAAAAAACGTAGTGAGGTAGTGTTCATGTGTTCAATGTCCATTCCAAAATCGGATGGCAGAGGGAAAGCAACTGTTCCTGAACCGTTGAGTGCGTGTTTTAAGGCTTCTGTACCTCCTTCATGGTGGTAGTAATGAGAAGAGTCATGTCCTGGGTGGTGGGAGAACTTAATGATAGACGGCACTTTTCTGAGGCATTCCTCCTGGAAGATGTTCTGGATGCTACAGACTCAAGTGCCCATGATGGAGCTGGCTAATTTTACAACTCCCTGCAGCTTGCTTTGATGCCGTGCAGTAGCGCCACCTCCACCACTCCCACCGCCACTCCCCCCCCCCCATCCGATGCCAGGATAAATAGAAGCTTCTGTTGGTTATGAAGGCTTCCAGCTAGAAGTGGGTGCAGGCGGCGGCACAGATATGGAAAAGATGGTAACTGTCCTGCAGAGGAGGGTGGATGGAGGGGGTGAGTAAGACAAAGGCAGATGTATGTGAATTGGATCCTCTTGTGCACACCATGCTTGTCCACGCGGTTATTCGGCCCCTCCCACGGGAACAATTAGACCCTAATCCCCAGGTTACTGGCATGCGTCTCATGGCTTCTAGTGTTGAGAGGAGTTGGTGCATTGTCCCAGTCGTCCACATACATATGTTCACAACTGTGTCAACAAAGCAACCCGCATCAGCTAGCTCTCCAAACACCTCAGAAGGCCACATCCCTCCACGTTTCTCTGAACCCTTCCTGCCTCTACTGCCCTCTGCACCCTCTACGAACACGACACCTTCCCTGATTGCCATACCGCTGACCTCTACTGCCATCCCTGTCTCTATAATACCTTCGGCGCCTACTTCAATCTTGTCACTCTGTGTGCCTGTGTAAACGGTTCCGCAAGGCTATCATAGCAAGGATCTGGAATGAGCTCCTATTACTTATTAAATGCTCCCAACAGCTTGCGTCTTAACCAGCCTCTAACAAGCAAGTCTAGCTCTATCAAGCAAGTCTAACAAGCAGGCCTAGCTAGAAAGCCTGGTGAAACAATTTCTGCTGACAGGAGAAGGGGCAAAAACAAAGCGGATTGCTGGCACCTTAAGCCAGTCACTTCGCTCAGATGGTGTTCGTCAACTGCAGTTGGCAGCTTAACGTAGAGAAGGAAATCTCTGATTTCAAATCCCCTCTGCCTTGCAGGTATACCCACACATAGGGAAGGCTTTCGTAGTAAACTCCGTCAAACCTACTGAAGCTAGAGACCTTAAGGGAGTCTTACGTTGATTTCAACGCTGACTGACAACTCTTGCGATACCGCTAGTGTAATACAGGTTTGGTTTCTGTCATTCCTGTGGATTCTTCATTTGCGAGGATTGGGAGAGTCTGCTACATGGGCATGGCTTGCACTCCACACCGGAATGCTTCTGCTTGTGCATTGGTTTCCGTGTTGACTGAACAGCTAAGACGCAACATTTATGGTTGACCTCGACGAACGGAACCCCATATGTGTAAGCGGAAGGCACGGGGTAGGTGAGAATGTCTGGAGGTAATGAGGCTTGCTCTGTTAAACACTCACAAAGAAATCATAGCCTCCTCAGCCTAAACTCCTCAAATCACTATAGAGCATGTTGTGACTATTGGTAATCTTCCAGAGATCAGGGAGGCTGGAGACCTCGACAACAGGGCACTACCTAGACAAAGCTGTATACGATTTGTACTATAACCATAACAGAAGGTAGACAGCCCTTGGGGTAGGTAAAATGCGAACAGTTGTATTCATCCTGGTATGGCAGCCGTGGCTTACCGTAGATCAGAATAAATCTGTCGCATTCCAAAGGCAGAGGGTGATTTCGGAGGCGGCTCTGGGGCTCGAAGCACGGTGTTAGGACACGCGAATCAGCTAATAGGGGTGGTAGGTCGCCAAGAAAATTTGTTACTGAGAAGTTTTCTCTCCAGAGACCGAATTCCGTCTCTCTCTCTATCCCCCCCCTCTCTCTCTCTCTCTCTCTCTCTCTCTCTCTCTCTCTCTCTCTCTCTCCCTCTCTCTCTCTCTCTCTCTCTCTCTCTCTCTCTCTCTCTCTCTCTCTCTCTCTCCCCACTTGTTCACGCGCGTGCGTGTGTGTGTGTGTGTGTGTGTGTGTGTGTGTGTGTGTGTGTGTGTGTGTGTGTGTTTGTGAATTTCGTATATTCTCCCTGTGACCCCGAGATTTTCCTCCCGGTGTTTTGGTACCTCCTACATCGCAGTGACATGCTGAGGTCAGGAGGGGTTAATTGGCATAAATTGCTGCCGGAAAGTGAATAAAGGACTAGAAACGGTGGGGGGGGGGGACGAAAATATGGAAGAGCGTGATAAAAGATCGCGTGGACTGCACGTGCTGAGGCCTTCGAGGCTGTCCGCGCACAATTAAGGCGTGGACTTTGCGAGGGAGGCTAGAGCTAAGGGAAAGGCTTCAATCTGAGGCTAACTCCACCACCACGCCCACCAAATTCTCCCCACACAACCACTCAATCCCCGTTCCGATCTACTTCTCAGCCTTCAGTTGTGTGGTGATCACCGATGCAATCAAAGAAGCCGGGAGCCAGGCGTTCGTGCATTAGGGAGGCATGGAAGGAACAAATGAGGAAAGCGGACAGCAGGAGGCAGTAGCGGATGGGTACCGAGGTTTGCTGGCCGCACTCCTCAGAGGACGAGATATAGGAGGGAAGGAGATAGAAGGGAAAGGAGGTCAGCGCTCCATTCCAAGACTCTCAGTTCAGCCAACCCAGCAAGATGAAGTACATCCGGCGATACAGAACAGGAAACTGTGGCAACATCAACAGTTTCCAAAAAAAAAAAGAGCAAAGGGAATTGCGCATGCGTGAAGGAAGGGGCATGCGCAAACACTAGCATCTAAACTACAATTCCCAGCTATGATCGGAGCTGAAAGTGAAAGTGAATATGAGGTGGAATCAGATTATCTGGATAAATCAGACGAAGGTGAAGAGACAACCAAAGAAGGGCAACAGGAAGAGGTTGGAGGTGATATTAGAGACATAAAAAATCTTTGGTGCAAATAATGCATGATTTAAAAGCATTAAAAGCAATAAAAATATATTAAAATATGAAGATTATGTTTGATAAAATAATGAAAAGACAGGACAAAATGGACAGGAAAATTAAACACTTGGAAGAAACAACGGGAGACACCATTGATAGAGTGAATAAAATGGAAGATAATAGTTTTGCCTGGACGTCAGAAAGAAAACGCTTGTTGGAAAAAGTGGATGTCTTTGAAAATTTTAGCAGACGAAATAATATTAAGATTGTTGGACTTAAAGAAGGTACAGAGGGAGAGGATCCAATAATTTTTTTTTTCAAAAATGGATTCCGTAAATGTTGGAAATGGAAGAAGGAACCCAATTAATTGAAATTGAAAGGGCTCACAGAGCCTTAAGATCAAGACCTAAAGTTGATCAATACCCACGATCAATCTTGATAAAATACTTAAGATATCAAGATAAGGAAAAGATCCTGAAGGCGGCTGCCCAACGTGCCAGAAAGAGAAACGGGCCATTTGATGATAGAAGGGAAAATAGTTCTTTTCTATCCTGATATAAGTTATGACCTTTTGAAGAAAAAGAAGGAATTTAACCCAGCGAAAAAAGTTTTATGGGAAAAGGGTTATAAATTTATATTGCGCCACCCGGCACCCCTGATAATTTTTTTTGGTTGACGGAAAAATAAAATCTTTTACTGATTATCGGGATGCGGAAGAATTTGCACAAGAACTCCCAAATATTCGCTAATCACAGCCAAAGACATAAAAGTGAAACGCATTAAAGATGAAGACAGGGACAGTGAATGGAGTTGATGGATGTTTAAGGACAGAAGAATATTTAAATATATTCTTAATTATATGATACAGGGGAGAAAGGTAAAATTTTGAGAAATATTTATCGAATGTAGTAATATTATTTTTTCTTCTCTTGTATATACGTTTTTATGTTACATGGGAGCTGGGGGAACTTCGGATCGATTGCTACGGGATTCACGTGTGTAATCATGGCGATTGCCATGACCCGTACAACGGAGGGGGGTAATGTTGTGCTTTTTTTTATTCACAATTCACAACATTAGTAGGAAGGCATTTTGTTATTTTTTTCTTTATAATCTATTTTTCTTTAATCTTTCTTTCTTTGCCTGGACAATCGGGGGGGGGGGGGCGGTGGGGGAGACACATAGCAACACGGAGAATTTTAAAAAGATTCTCCAAGGTACTACGAAAGTTGAAAAGTTAGGTATTACTATAGACTGGAGTAACCCTGTTAAAAATAATGACTAATTTACTGAATTTTTAAAGTTTTAATGTTAATGGGCTTAATGGACCGATGAAAAGAAAAATAATTTTAACATACATTAAGAAAATGAAAATAGATATAGCTTTTAGCTGCATTCCATTTGAAAAAAATACTTATAATTTAAGAGATAAATATGAAATATTTCTGAAAATTTGGCGCCCTTATGTACAAAAGATAGGATTAAATATATAGGTGCTCCGAAGATAACATTATTGGTTATTTGGGGAAAGAAATAAATATATATACTAAAGCTATTATGAAATCCATGGAGCATGTGGGGATCTTCCGATATCCAAGCATTCTTTCTTTCTTTCTTTCTTTCTTTCTTTCTTTCTTTCTTTCTTTCTTTCTTTCTTTCTTTTGTTTTCTCTTTTTTTCCTCTTTCTACAGGGATATGTTAGGGGGAGGCGTTAAGGGGAGGCGGGAAGGGTTGATAATTATTTTTCCTTCTGTAACCATTTGAAAATTCAATAAAATATGTATATAAAAAAAAGATGAAATACTTGTGTGGGGTGGGGTGAGGAGTGGGTCCAGGTAGAATCCTTCGGCCCATCGACTCTCGGCTGACCCTCAACTACTCATTCATACGTTTCAAACCAAGGCGACTCCAGGTGATGGAGCCCAAGTTCTCGGATGCCCACTGCACGGGATTCATCCATGTGTTTCCGAATGGGCACAGAGACATCACACTCGAAACCTCACTGGACATCACTCACTATGAAAACATCACCGATACATCAGCCCTCCGAAATTCACCCAACCACCCAAAAACTCATCACCCCCATCGCCCCACTCAAACATGTCCCTTCCCATGCCCAGGAAATCGTCACTATCCCTCACCCCTCCAAAAGAGTCCACATCCCATCTCCTCTCAAGCCTCAACCCACCCCAATCCCAAACCTATCATCTACCAACTTGTACCACTCCCCTTGTCCTACCTTCTTATTTTATCAGGATGACCCTTCTTTCCCAGTCCTGGTGAAGAGTCTCCGCCCGAGAGGTCGACTGTTTATTCCCCTCCATAGATGTTGTCTGACCTGATGTGTTCCTCCACTATTTTGTGTGTGAAGTGGGTGTGCCTGTGTTCATTTTCCTACCGCCCAACCTGAGACACAATTCACACAAACACACACTGAGAGAACATAGAGCATTAGATACTACAGGAAGTGCCTCGGCAGTCCGTAATGTTGTGCCGAACGAACTAAATTCGTAATCAGATGGTCAATAGCCTCCTCCTTTCTGGCGACAAAATGATCGTTTACCCGAAACTCCCGCACATACGCATACTTTTCCAAACGTCTCATTAGTCCTGAATAAATATGATTCGACTAGCACCCCAGGCAGTGCACTCCAGGCACGACCACTCTCTATGTGAAAAATAAAGTTACTGCCTACGCTATCCATGCCACTCGTAATCTTACACATAACTATCCAATCTCCCCTGAGCGTCCACTGCTCCACAATAAACAAGCCAAGTTTATATTGCTGTCGTAATTAGCATGCCCTCTAATTCAGGCAACATTCTGGTAAACCTCTTCTAACCCCTCACCAATGCTTCCGCAGGCTTCCTATAATGAAGCAACTAGAACTGTATGCAATATTACAGAAGCAGCCTAACTAGAATTTAAAAAGCTGCAACATAACCTCTTGAATTTTGAACTCAGTGCCTTGACTAATAAAGGCGAAAATGCCATATGCCCTCTTAATTACCTTATTACTCGGTATCGCCACTTTTTGGGAGCTCAGGCCTGCCAAGTTTTAAATAAGGGAATGAGCGAAATCAGTGCAGTGTTGATGTAGGATTGTTCCGATTACCATGATGGGAACTAAATGAATGGCGTGCAAAACATAATAAAATGCTCGATATGTGGCAATAATAAACTAATTTTCCAATTCAACAGCATAACCACGCTAACTAGGCCTACCTGGCGAAGAGAAGAGTGTTGTGCAAACCAGGGAATTGAAAACAGCGACAGGCAGGAAGAAGGAGTGGAGAGCATTGTGAACCTAATGGTCTGCCATTAGGGAGATACGGTAGGTGTTAGCACAGCCTCTGAAACAGAGGGAAGAAATTGGGTTTGGCAGCGAACAGGAACAATTACGGTCATACAGTAGCTGAAGAGCAGTAAAAACCAAACACAAGAGAGCCAGAGAAACAGACAGAGATAGAGAGTGACAGACAGAGTCAGAGGGAGCGAGAACAGTGAGAGACACGCAAAGCGACAGAAAGACAGGGAAAGACAGAGACAGAGAGAGTGAGAAAGGGACAGCGAGAGGTGTAAAGGGAAACAGAGTGAGAACAGAAAGTGGAGGGAGAGAGATAAGCAACGACAGATTTGAGGGTGTGGGGAAGAAGGGGTTCAGCGAAAGAGGAACAGAGACGTGGGGCTGGGGAAATAGACCATAAGACCACAACACGTAACATCAGAATTAGGCCATTCGGCACATCGAGTCAGAGATGGCGCCTGCGTACAACGCTCCCTCGGTTGTCATCATTCAGATTGTCCAAGAAACTGCTTAATTTATTTGCTGTACGTCTGGATTTCAACTGGAATTTGTTTTTGGAACTATTAGACCCTGCGACTTACAGTTTCGAAATCGACTGAATGACCCACCGCTTTGCTGTCCCTGAGAAGATCCCGGGAAGCAAATTCGAACGCCGAAAAGAAATTTCGACGCTTGTCGCAAGACGATGTTCGACTACATTTCGCTGTTTAAAGCCTTTAGTACAGCCAATCAAAAAGCTAAGGAAGATTGAAACATCGAAACGAATGCGGAAGGCGAGCGAGTCTTCAGCGCCGACTGTCTCCCTTTGGATCACTGATGGAATCCTTCTGCTGCATCAGAAGGAGACTGAGTGGTCTACCGCTGTGTGGTGGCTCATTGTGCCCAGAGTGATGTCTCTCTCTTTCCATGATGTCTGATTAACAAATCCGTGGTATTCTGGTTCTAAATCTGGATTAAGTTTGTATTTGTAGTAAGTTATGATTTCTTTTATGAGTTTGTATTTCAAAGGAAGATTTTAATAAATGATATATATGCCACGATTGTGGCGGTGTGGGTAATCAGATTGAGTTAAGACGACAACACCATAAGACCATCAGACACATGCGGAAACATAATGCCATTTGGCCCAACGAGACCTCTTGGCCTAGCCCCCCCCCCCCGCCCATCATGGAAACATCCTTTCCACGTTTACACCGTATAGACCATTGAACATCATAAAGGTTTCAATTAGATCCTCCTTCATCCTTCTAAATGCCATCGAGCACAGGTCCAAAGCTATCAAACGTTTGTCGTATCAAACCCTTTCATTCCTCTAATCATCCCTGTGAACTGCCTCTGGACCCTCTCCAATGCCAGCATACCTTTTCTTAGATCATGAGCCCAAAACTGTTTGCAATACAAGGTGAGGCCTCACCAATGCCTTATAAAGCCTCAACATCACATCACTGCTCATATATTTATGTCCTCATTAAATGAATGTTAACATTGCCTTTGCCTTCCTTACTGCAGACTCAATCTGCATGTTAACTCTTAAGGTGTTCTGCTCAGTAACTCGCAAGTCCTTTTTCATCTCAGAATTTCGGATTTTATCCCCTTTCGAAAATAGCCTGCAAACTTATCTCCACAACTAAAGTGTACGACCATACATTTTCCATTCGTCATTCTCTTGTTCATTCTTTTAATCTGTCGAAGTCCTTCAGTAGCCTTCGTATTTTCACAATACTACCTGCCCCTCCACCAATCTTCCAATTTTCTGCAAACTTGACAACAAAGCGATCTATTCCATCAGCTAAATATACAGATTAAAAATAAGTGGTCCCAACAGTAAACTCTGTGGAACACCACCAGTCATTTGCAGCCATCTAGACAATGTTCCCTTTATTCCCACTCTCTGTCTCTTATCAATCAGCCAATGTTCTAAGCATGTTAGTAATTTTCCTGTAATACCATGGGTTCTTAACTTAATAAGCAGCCTCATATGTGGCATCTTGTCAAAGGACTTTTGAAAGCTCAAATATACAACATCCACTTCATCCACTTTAGCTATCCCACTTGTAATCTCCTCAAATAATTCAAATAGATTCGTCAGGTAATATTTTCCCTGAATGAAACCTTGCTGACTTTGTCTTATCTTGTCCCGTGTCACCATCTACTCCTTAACCTCTTCTTTACCAATTAACTCCAACATTTTTCCAACAACTGAGGCAAACTGGTCTATAATTGCCATTGTAATGCCTTTCTCCTTTCTTAGAGTCGGGTGACATTTGCAATTTTCCAGTCCTCTGGCACCATGCCAAAGTCCAATGATTTTTTTCAAAGATTATTGCTAACGCTACCTTTTCAAAATGCTAGAGTGCAGTTCATCTGGTCTGGATCACCTACGTACCCTTAGGTCTTTCAGTTTTATGAACACTTTCTCTCTTGTAATGGTAACTGTACTCACTTCGTTTATTTCACAAATTACAACAACTGGCACACTGCTGGGGACTTCCACAATGAGGACTGACGTAAAAAGCTTATGTAGTTCATTTACCATCTTCTTGTCCCCGTTATTATTTCTCCGGTCTTATTTTCTAGCGCTCCTCTATCCATTGACATCACTCTTTTTAGATTTTACAGACTTGAAAAAAGGTTTACTATCCACTGGTATTGTTTGCTAGTTTGATTCCATAGTTCCCCTTTCCTCTTCTATTGGTTCTTTTAGGGACTCGCAAGAAAATATCCCTGAGTGGTATATGGTGAAACATAAGTACATTGACAATAAGATTACTTTGAACTTTGAATCCGCCGGATAATAAGAAAGGATGGACTTCCCATGTACCTAGGGCTTGAAATCCAGCATTGTGGGGGGTGTCGTGCCAAGCGATGCAGGAAGGGAAAACTTTAACGTTGTTCGTAATCTGCTCTCATTTAACAACAGCAGCTCAACGCAAGGACAATTCCATGAAAATATATGTGTAATTCAGTCCTCAACAAATTGTTGTAGCGAACAGTGTTGGCAGTATTGGTTATCACTGTCCGAAATTCTATAGATTGTCGGATAGGTTCTGAAATATAGAGTGTAGCAGATATGGTAAAGCTAATTAAAATAGCCTTAATGGAGAACGAGAGAGAAAGATAAAGAGAAAAGCAAGAGAGTCCATGAGAGAGAGAGAGAGAGAGAGAGAGAGAGAGAGAGAGAGAGAGAGAGAGAGAGAGAGAGAGAGAGAGAGAGAGAGAGAGAGAGAGAGAGAGAGAGAGAGGACAGGATGGAGGATACCTGGAAGCCATCAATGAGATTAGAGAGCCGCAGTTGAATTGAGAATAGGAAGTTGTTGTTTACAAAACTGGAAGAATGCTTTGAAGATGTAATTAATAAATAGAAATGGGAAATATTATACAGGTGGTGTACTTGCAATTTCTGGGTGTCTTCGCTAAAGTTGCACAAAAATGTGTGTATACACATTTGTTTAAAACATTACAACATATATTCATTTGTCACATCTATAGCAAAACATATAATGAAATGTTTCCCTTGCGTCGAGGATATGCATGGAGCAGCCCATAAATCTCTATCCATACTATCCTTTATGCTTAGCAATCAGATACTTACAGATACTGATAGAAAGTAGAGAGAACCGTCGATGCACGATGGAGGTGTGCAACGTAACAACAGTTTTTAATAGGTATATTTAATATCAGAGAAATATATGCAATATACAAACTGGAATTTTTTTTTTCTTCGAAACATCTAAGAAAAGAGAGGAGTGCCCCAAAGAATGAATGGCAGTTAAATGTCAGAAACCCAAAGTCCCTCCCCCCCCCCACTCCAGCACCCACCAGCCACGCATAAGCATCAGCAAAGCAATGAGTCCCCCCTCACACCAACTTAAAAGCATCGGCAGCCCCATCAAGTGCAGCAAAGCATCCATGTGAAAGACTACTCGTTCACCGGGTAATTCGACATACCATAGGATCCCTCCCTCACTACTGAGGGAAACAGAGCTATCCCCATTTCACAGCGAGAGGGGATGCATAACAAAATAACTCGCTGATTTATGATGTTAAAAGTCCTTTGCATCGCTTTTACCGAGCTCTATGCCCAAACATCTCGGGCCTCTGGGCACACAGCCTAAGATGTCCCGACTCCCAAGACACACCGATCTCCTGCCCGGGCACCGACCTCAGATCGTCCCATCTCTGGAGCCAGGAAATATCAGAGCTCCAAAGGCGAGTGAGGCTCCTATGCCGCGCCCTTGGCGTGCCGAAGAACGGCCAGACGTGAAACCGCGAGAGTGAGGGCCATTCCCGCTAAGAACCGTAGTTAGCGCATTACCTCAGCTCAGGGTCCTCAAAAGAACCCTGAAAGGGAAAAATAGAGAGCCTAATGATAGAACAGAACTGTTTCCGAAGAAGCAAGCAATGAAGTTGCCGTCAGGCACCGTCGTCCTCCTAAGTTACGCCTAGAGAAGTGAAAGTATTAGATATCTTTCTTGTTATCACAAGACCAGAAGGACGTTAGTGGTATGCTAATAAGACAATAAGCTAGAAGAGGAGAGTAAGTCCATTTAGTCTATCGATTCCGCTCCGCCATTCCGTCATAGCTTGCTTCTGCATGCGCCCTTAACAATGAATTACATAAATTCTCAAACGTCTGGATAAAGATATTGCTCCTTAACTTTGTTATCAATGGACCCTTTATTCAGAGACCGTGGCCTCTGGTCCAGACTGAGTAACAGAAGGAGGCATCCTCTCTATGTGCACTCTATCTAGGTCTTTCAATATTCGATAGGTTTCATTGAGATATCCCCTCTGCATTCTTCTAAACTCCAGCGACAACGGCCCAAAAATCATCAAAGGCTCCTTATACCTTTTATTCCCAGGATTATGTTCGTGAAACTTCTCTGAACCGTCTTCACTGCTTAGATCTGGGACCCAAAACTGCTCACAATGCTCTAAGTGCGGCAATACCAGTACTTTATAAAGCCTCAGCATTACAGCCTTGCTTCTATATTTTAGTCCTCTCAAAATGTATGACAACAAATCATTTACCTTCCTGACCACCGACTCAACGTGCAAATAACATTTAGGGATTCCTACTAACGACTCCCAATTTTCATTGCAACTTAGATTGTTGAATATTCTTCACATTCAGAAAATATTCTATGCCTTTATTCTTTCTACCAAAGTATGTGTTCATATACAGCCCACGCTATATTCCAGCTGCAACTTATTTGTCCATTCTCCAGTTCTGTCTAAGTCCTTCTACAGACTCTGTGTTTCCTGCACTACCTTACATGCTCATCCACTTGTCTTCATATCGCCACAAAGCCATCAATCCATCAACCAAATCATTGACGTCAAGTTTCAAAAGAAACAATACCAACACCGACAGTGCGGAACATCACTTGTCTGTGGTAACTATTCTTCAATCCATGCAAGTATCTTTCCAGGGATACCATTATTTATCTTGTAAATATCTTGTAGATATATCTTGTATATCAGCTTCATGTGTGGCACCTTGTCAAAACCTTCTAAAATGCAAGAAAACAGCATCCACAAACTCTCCATTGTCTATATTGCCTCCAGTTATTTTCTCAGTAAAATCCAATAGGTTTGTCAGCCAAGATCTGCCCTTCAGGAGACCTTGCCCTGGTGTTGGCCTACTATATCATGTGGCTCCATGTACACCGAAGCTTCATCCTTAATCATGGACTCCAGCAACATCCCAACTACTATTGTCGAGCTAAGTGGCCTATAAATTCCTTCACACTCCCTTTCTTTAAAAAGCTCAGGTGACATTTACAGTGTTGCCGTCCTCCTGATTCATGAAAGAACATTACTAACGTTTCATAGAATTTCCAGCCTCTGTTCGAACCCAGGAGTGCACTTACAGAAGTTTCAGTTTCTCAAGAACCTTCTGCTTAGTATTATCAATACACTTCCTTCTGATACTCTCGAATTTCTAGCATATTGCAGATATCTTCCACAGTGAAGGCAAGTGTAAAATACATTAATTTCGTTTGACATTTCTTTATTCCCCCATTACTGCCTACCTACTATTATTTCCCAGAGTTCTGATATCCGCACTTACCTTCGATGTACTCTTTTATGTCATCGGCTAGCTTACTTTCATATTTGCTATCTTACCTTCATGTATTTAATATTCCATATGTAGGAATAAGGAGCCAGATTTAATAAGTATTTGGGGCCTACAATTCAATTGAAGGGCGTATCTGCCGAAGTGAGTGAGTTTCCATTTATTTTGTCTGAGCTGTTTTTCTTTTCCTGGGCGTTGAGTGGAGAGGCTTCAAGTTGGCTTAGACAAGTGCTCTGCAATTGTAACGTTTCATGCGTGTCGCAAGAGGACGGTGCGCAGATAGTTTGAGATTTCCGGTTGCGGCATTCGGAACGAGCAGCACCGGATATTAAGGGTAAACAAAGAGCTTTATAAATTTAAATCTGAAGAAGCAGTTAAACATTAACGGAAACATCAAAAATTTTGCAAAACTAACACCTAGCTTCACATGTTTTCCCTGCAGGACATTTGGACCACAAATTTTCACGTTGTCTAGCAACTTGGAACAGAGCGAGGACTTTGCTCCTGAGAGTCCTGCAACAATCATTTAGATCATGGCTGACTTTGGGGACGGAAATAATATGAAAAATAGTGTAGGGCAGGAAGAACTTACAGATACAGGTAGAGCCGAGCCGGAGCCGATTTACGTGAAAGGAAGATCGTTGTAGACTTTAGAACCAAGGTCTGGAGCGCGGCTTGTGAGATTTACACTGGGTGAGTGTAGGAACTAGCCGAAACAACGAGCAGCTCAAAGGAAAGTTTCAGAACAATGATGAAATCTGACAATGGAGAGATTCTATTGTCAGCCAAGAAGGACAGAACTAGAGAGAGGCAAACGACATGTAATTTAGAGCGCTCGCTTCAGAGTTTACACCACTTCTTCTTCTTCTTCGCTAATGGTATTAAAATAAAGCATGCGTGGAATGAGCCGGCACTAGTACGGCGGAGAAGGCAAATGGAAGGCCTGATCAGCGATGTTCGTTTATACGATATTATTATCTGACGTAAACTTCTTCACCTAAAACAATACCATTTTATTTCAAAAAAAAATACATTTAAAAATTCATCATGGGATTGTGAGGAGTCATTAGTGAAAAGGTATCGTTGAATGCACGGCTCCAATTTGTTAGTTTCAAACTTTATAGTAAGAATATTTACTTTGAATGTAGTTGAAATCTAAAGCGGCTAAGAGCCGATAAGAACCCATCACAAATATTCTGTAATATGGAATTATATAAAACATATATGGAGACAAACATCAGCATTATGTTTGACCAAATTATGGACTTGATCTTCTAAAATCCCTTTGATTTTATACTGTGTCAGTGCATAATATAACACAATTGGATTGTCGTTGGAATAGTTGACTGCTTGGTTGAGAAAATGAGGATTATAGTAAAACGTCCATTTTAAAACTCGTCTCTATAGACGGTAAGTCTATCGGCATTATTTCAGGCTGAAGAAAGGAAGCAGGACAATTTATATTGATTTTTAAATTGATAATTTCTGTGAAAATATAATTTTATTCATCTTTTTCTTTAGAGCAAAGGAAACTAAAATGATTTTGAAGTCGACAAAGAATTATCAATCTATGAAGGAGAAATTCTGGGAGAGTAAGATTAATACAAATAAATACTGTTGGTGAAATTGACAATCAACTTAAAAGAAGTGTAAAGTTCTTGAGGGGAAAAAATCCAGGGTAATTATGGATGTTGTAGATCTACTCGTTGTCATCTTGGAAAATGCGATAGGTATTCCCTCAGATGAAAATACGATAAATGTAAGGAAACAAAAGAAAAACAATATACTAGTACCAGTCGACCCAACATTTATGTCAAAGAAATTGCTAAAATGTGCTCATAAGTACGTGGTAATAGGGAAAATATAATGACTGGATTTGATGGAGTTATTCCAGATTCATCAGTGTGAAACATGATTGGCAACTCCACATTTAAAGGTTTTAAGTCACTGAAGAGATAAAAGCGAAGTATTCAACGTGTTTACTTTATGAAAACAGATGATATGGCGTTACAGGAAATTATTAAACATAATATGATATATGATCATGGATTGATGTTTTGTTAACGGAAATATAACATTTTAACAAAAGGTGAAACGTATATAAGCGAAGGTTCAAGGTACAAAGAAACTGAAATGCGCTGTGGAAAAATGTAACTTCAAGTACACCAGTCAACAATTGGTGAAGAAGTTATTTCTGATCAACGTCTGAAAGATTTTGATTTCAAATGGTACTCGTAGATAGTTTTAAACAAATCATTAAAAATTAATGTAGAAGTACAAGAGGCAAATGGGAAAGAAATAACCCGCTGCTTTTGTTGCAAGGAAATGATCACAGAGTTGAAGATAGGACTAAGGCAATGTCGGTGGTCTTTAGAATAATTGGATGTTAACTCGCAAGAGCACCAAAATGTTTTCTGGCTCTCATTGAGTTGATGTTGAGTTAATGATTCGATTGGATTTAAGTAACGAGATTCACGGCCATGCTTTAAAATTAGGGTCGACCATTCAGAACTAAGTTGAGAGGGAAATTCTTCATCCAAATCGTAATAAATCTCCAGATCTCTCTGCGTGTGTGGCACTGTCGCTTTAGTATTTGCTCATATTTACGACCGAGCTGGGACTTTTTTAGATTATAAATTAAAATTCTGGTCTGAGTTTCGTATGGGAGCGTAGCACTGAATTGCCAAGTTGTAGTTACTGAGGAAGTGCTTTGCAGCGTGACAAATAAAGTGCAAGGGCCACACGGTTGAGAGAAACAAAACAAGGTGACTTGACAACGCCTGTTTCCTGCCTACGGTGTAAGCAGCTTGCGCCACACAACGCTTTCCACGCGTGTTCGTTATGTATCACATAATGCCCTTTGAAGAAAGATGCACTTACTAACTTTTAACGTGTAAACAGGAAACCTGTAGCACGAATTAGTACAGTGCGGGGCTTTCCACAGACGTATTTTTAAACGCAAGACCTAATTTCGGCACCTGACAAGTATTTCGCTCTATTTCCGAGTCCACCAATATCTGAGAAATCTCATGGTGTACAATTGGCAGCGAACGGGAAAATGGACTTCTTATGGGTTTGCGTCCTGATCTATCTCCTTCCAGGTTAGTCATCATCTTTTCGAATTTGCGGCGCAATTCTGCCGTCAGATTATTTAAGTGAACCCTTTAGGATAGGTTTATCCAAGCTTTTTCTGTGTCATGGCACAGTACCATTGACCGATGAGTCAATGGACACCAGTGGGAAGCCCCTGTCATGGGGGAAAATCGTTCATCTGATATTTTCCTCCGATAAGCAAAGTTCACCTTGTTCCAACATTACCAGAGCTTCCCGGCAGACCTTAAAATGACTCGCTTGATGTCGATGAAACATCCCACGTTGCCTTATGGAGCAAGAATAGAGAAATCCCTCGGCCTCTTTGTTCAAGAATTAGGCAACAATGAAGATCACTGAAATATTTCTGGATTATTATTAGGTTCCCGTAACACCAAATCCCTCTCCAGCCCCGCCTCCCCAGGACTTTACTATGCTGCGGGATCTCACCTGTTCTACCACAGTGACTTTTAAATGTCCTCTGGCAGTTGCAAATGTCCCCCTTATTATTTGTCAGTCTCTGTGTCTCGCTCTATTTGTCTATCTGTCTGCCACTCTGTTTATCTCTATCACTCCCTCTGCCTGTCTATCTATGTACCACTATCTCTATCTCTCTTTCTTCATCTCTTTATCTTTTTCCCCATTCTGTTTGCTCCGTTTTAATCCTTACGATGAAAGTCTGAATTGACATTATGCATCCTAAGAAAAAATAACGATCGCACAGGGCATTTTACGCAGAGTCTGGTATTTTGTTTTTACAATAGATTTGACAGATCTGTCCCCTGATAACATTCTGGTGAATTTCTTTCTTTCGCAGTTGTTAGCCCTCTGGACGTTTACCACCAGACGCCGTCATCTCAGGTTCTTTCAGTTGGAAGTACACGGGCTGGTTACCAGGTGGGAAAGTTAATTGGTACAAATGGCAGCATCAAGAACATTTACAGTACGTTTACTCTGTGATGGAGTACACACCTCACGCTGGAAGGTTATCGGGACAAGTCAACGCTGAAAGTACTATTTACTCCCTGATTATTAATGATGTGCAGAAAAATGATTCGGGGTGGTATTACTGTTCAGCCAAGTCAATTATCGAAAAGCCCTTCGTGTTTGGTAACGGTTCCAAACTGTTGATTACAGGTTAGCAAAAGGTTATGTGTAAATCATTTGGTCGGAAGTTCCTGGTTTTACGCCTAAGTAATTGCATCCTTATTCCGATACCCCATTAGGGTCTCCGCGCATTTTTCTCTTAACACCGCCGATGACTGAAATTCGTGGAGGGAAAACGGTCCAGTTGATGTGCTTGGCGCAAAACGTGGACGTCGATGCCCATGTCATACTCTGGAGTGTTTCGGGGCGTTATATCGAGGGACGAGTGGATTCCGGAACAATAGACCGCGACGGGACACAAAGTTTCAGGAGTCAGATCGGAATCCCGGTGGAGACATGGCGCAGCGACGCCGTGTGCACTTGCGCACTTCGAGTCAACGCGACCGAAAACTTCATTGCTGACAGTGTTTTCCCTCGAAAAGGTAATTATGGTTAATGAGCGGCAATGTGAAACATTGGTATTTTAACGGTACAGTGCAGAAACCGGCGCTTTGGCTCACTTTGTCCGCGCTGAACTTTTCATCTGCCAATTCCCATGCACCCGCACCCGGAGGTTAGCCCTCTATACCTCAATCCATATACCTGTCCAAATTTCTCTTGAGTGTTTATATCGAACCTGCATCCACCATTTCCGGCTGGAGCTTATTCCACACTCTCATCACCATTTCAGTGAAAAATTTCCTTCTTAAACATTTAAACTTTTACCCTTAACCCATTACCTCGCGTAAAACGCTTATGATTAATGATTTACTTCACAAAGGAACTAAGTATATGACGATATGATCTGTTCTAGTATTATTATAGTTCTGCCGTATGTCTCATAATACTTCAATATCCCGGTTTTCAGTGTTGTAGCTCAATGTATAGGTCAGTCATAACGACAAATATTAGAATTTGCTTGACATTCTATTCCAATTTCAATTTATCACTTTCCGCCCTAACATTTATCCGGGGTAACAAGTTTACATGCTCTCTCAATATTCCTGCAGAGGGGCAGTCCATTTAAACTTTCTGCTCATACAATCTTTTATAATTCAGCTGACCCTCTTTCTCCATCCCTACTTCAACAACCCTATTTTTCCTGCTTTTTTTTTACTTCTCTGTGATCCAACTTTCTTTTGGGTTCACCAAGTAGAAAAAGGCCGTTCTGCCAATCTCTGCCACATTTTAGTTATAATAATATTTCCCTTTGAGACCCAATTCTAAGTTCTTGTCGCTCAAAATAATATATTGTTTTATTTTCTGAAATCAAATATTTTCGCAACTATTTTATGTTTTCTGCACATACGTGTCTAGCAAAGAAAACACATTTCATAACCTGAAGAACATAACCCGGTCTCATGCTTTAAGGTGACATGGAACTTTCTTCAGTCATTCTTCATGTTCCGATGGCCATAGACTCTTACTTATCGACCCTTTGTGGTGGCTTGTTCACCACATTATTCCAAACCGCTGGACTCATTTTCTACAATGTTAAGATTGTCAAACATTCCATACCTACTGATATCAACAGGCTCTGGTTTTGAGCTCCAGAATGAAACCTTTTCTTCTGTTTCCTGGATGTTTCCCTTCGACACAGGCAATCCTTACACTTGGCTTTGTTGTCACCGTACTTCTTCAGGACACTTACTTCGCAAAGTGTACGAGGCTTCCTTATCCTCCGCATCAAAACACAATGCTTTCTAATTTTCCGCCAGAAAAAAAAGAGGAAAAAGGAAACGATATTCCAATGGTCTGAAGGGCGCTGACAAGATGGACAGAACGTTGAATAGTAATCAAGGGAAATGAAACATAAATACTGTTCGGAAGAACGTAGGATACTGCACAGTGGAGGCCTTTTAACACACGATGTTGACTATTTAACCGATTCTAACCCTTCTATCTTACACAGCCCTCCATTTTTTCATCATCTATGTGCCCATCTAAGAGTGTTTTAACTGACCTTGATGTTTCTGCCTCTGACCGCGTTCCATGCACGGTTCACTCTGTGTGAAAAAGGTTGCCTCTGACATTTCCCAAATAACTTTAAGATTATACCGCCTCGATAGGTCGCAACTACTTCGCTCCTGCGTAAGCTCGAGTTTTTGCGATTAATATATGATTGGTATCTGACTGTGTACATATCGGTGGGCGATGATGACTTGTGTAATCACTGCATACACCACAACCTTCCATCGTTCCTTACACTGGGGTGATTTTATTCCGAAGGAATGTATCTTTCAGTGCGAAGTAGTCTCTAGCACTTCATAGCATCTTTCTGCCTTGGTATAGTATCCACTTGGTAATCACTGCCTCACGATCTTGCTCTCTTTTAGCGCCATAATTTAAGTTAATGTATCTTTACATCTTTTTTTTTATCGGAAGGGCATGGGAACCGGTATGGCAGAGATGAAGATGATCCTGCAGGTTTACATAGATGATAGATGTAACATGAGTGTAAGGTAGGACAAGTCAATGATTGGGTACACATGCAGACAGAGCAAATAGTTAAATTGTATCACAGATGCATAATTCAAAAGAACGAAGAATACACGGCTGAAGGTGCTGGATTAGAATGCGTGTAGCATTCAGGATTATGTGGACGAACTCATGGCGCAATTTTGGATTCGTCTTAATGATGTTGTGGGCATCACGGAGCGATGGCTGAAAGAAGGCCATAGTTAAGAACCTAACATCAAAGTATATACTATGCATCAGGCAGGAAAGTAGAGGCGGTGGTATGGATGGCTCTCATGGGAAGAGATGGAATTTCATCTTTAGAAAGAGGTGACATAGGGTCGGAGAATGTTGAAACTTTGTGGGTGGAGTTAAGAAACTGCATGCGTGGAAAAAAAAATTATGGGAATCATATTTTGGCCTCGAAATTGAGCTCAGGATGGGCGTTGAGATTTGCAACGGAGCTGCAAAAGGCATGCAATAATATATAATGTCAGAATTGTGATGAAGGTCTAAAATATGCAGAGGGATCGGGAAAATCAATCGGTGCCGGACCGCAAGAGAGAGAATTTCTTCAATGCCTGCGAGAGAGCTTTTTAGAACAGCTTGTGCTTTGAGCCTACGCTGGAAAATACTACTTTCGATTCGGTGTTGTGTAATGACTCAGATGTTATTATGGAGCTTAAGGTAAAGGAAACCTTTGGAGGCAATGACCATAATATTATTGAAATCTTACTGCAATTTGAGACGGAGAAGTATAGGCATGTCATATTTATCACCATTGTAATGGAATAAAGGGAATTAAAGAGCAAAAAGAACAAAAATTATAGGCCAGTTAGCCTCATCCCATTTGTTGGGCAAGCATTGGAGTCTATTATTAAGGATGACTTGTCGGGATGCTGAAAGACTAATGGGAAAATAAGTCAATGTCAGCATGGCTCCTGTCAAGGGAAATCTTTCGTCACAAATCTGTTAGAGTTCTGCAAGGAATTAACAAGCTGGGCAGACAAAGGAGAGGGAACAGGATGGAATCTTATGGCTTTACTTGAAAGATGCGGCATGGATAGAGGATTTGCTCACAGGCAGGAGACAGCGAGTGGGAATAAAGGAGGTATTTTTGGTTGGCTGCCTATGAATATTGTTGTTCCTGGGGGAACAGTATTGGGATCGCTACTTTTCTTATTTTTGACAATGATTTGGATAATAGGATTTATGGCTTTGTGGCAAAGTTTCGGATGATACGAAGCTAGGTGGAGGGTAGATAGTGCTGAGGAGGACATGCCAAAACAACAGAACTAAGACAAATTGGGAGAGCGGGCAAAAAAGTGACAGATGGAATACAGTTTTGGGAAATATATGATAATGCATTTTGGTAAAATGAATGATACGGTGGTCTTATCTAAATGGGGAGAAATTTCAAATATCAGAGGTGCAGAGGGGCCAAGACTCCCAGAAGGTTGATTTACAGATTTACATGGTAAAGGTCTAAGGTAAAGAAGGCAAACACAATGTTGCACACTTTTCAAGGAAAATAGAATATAAAAGCAAACAGATAATGTTCAGGCTCTATGAGAGACTATTCAGGCCTCACTTAAAGTATAGTTCACAGTTTAAGGCCGCAACTCACAGAAATGATGGGTTGTCTTTGGAGAGAGTCCACAGAAGGTTCGTGATGATGAATCCAGGAACGAAGCGGTTAAGTTATGAGGAGGGTTTGGCAACGTTTGACCTGTACTTACTGGAAATTAGAAGAATGCGGCGGGATCTAATTAAAACCTACCGTATGTTGAAAGGGCTAAATAGGGTCGATGTGGAGAGGATATATCCTATGGTGGGACTATCCAGAACTAGAGGACACAGCCTCAAAATTCAGAGCAGATCTTTTAGAACAGAGGGGAAAAGGTTTAATTTTATCCAGAGAGTAGTGATTCGGTAGAATGGCTCTGCCACATTCTGCATTGGAGGCTGAGTCTGTGGATATACTTACGCCGCAAATTGATAGTTTCCTGATCGGACAGGTCATCAAAGGTTACAGCGAGGAGCCAGGTGTATGGAGTTAAGTGAGATCCGGGATCAGCCATAATGGAATGGCCGAGCAGACTCGCTGGGCTGCGTGACCTAATCCTGCTCCTGCGTCTTATGGTCTTATGGTACGTTATAGGTTTTAATGTTGCACGACCGGTTAGTGATTTTGAAGCTGATTCTGATTCTAATTATCCACCCGATTTTTTCTCCTTCTCCTTCCCTCTTTTGATTCGTAGACGGATATCCAGAACTTTCAGAAATATATATAAATCATTTGTATAGTATTTATAACTCATATGATATCTCCTACCGTGCGTACTATCATTATGAATATATCGTTAAAATCGGAAATTATGGTATAGATATGTTAGAACATTTAAAAATGAACGTTTCTTTTCTCTTACAGATCCCCCTTCCCTCAATGTTTGCCTTTTACTCTATTCTGTCGGCTTCCCTGTGGCGATTATAGTTCTGTTCACGGTTATATTCGCCGTGGGACGCCGCTGCAGGAACCGGCAGTCAGGTACCTAATTCGTTCTAACTCCCCATGACATTTTTGTTCTTGCTTTCTATTTCTGTGTTCGTTCAGTGCCATACTTTAAGACAACGTTTATCTTAAATCTTTGCATTTCAGGCAAGAAGAGCGGTCGGATGAACTTCGCAGAAGTGAGAACTCGGGCGGCAGGAAATGATGTACGAATACTTTATTTTTGTTTTGGTTTACTTAGAAAATTGAATAGCATAGTGCAGCACAACAGCTGGCACTTATTCGCATAATGTTTCTCCGAGGTAATAGAGATGATGTTTATATACCTATTAAACCAATTGGTTCCCCGTACATTCCACCATTCTCTGAACGTCCCCGTGCCTGTCTAAGCTTATTTCAAGGGGCTTCAAAAGGTTACAAATGGGACATTGCAAACCTTTTCTTGCACATCGACATGCTGGGATAGCAATTACAAGGGCTGTTTCGCATGAAACATGCTTTTCAGCGCAGCTCGTTAATGCTGGCTATGATGCATCATTAGAATAATTCCCTTTGCCTGTATTTGGCCAAATGACTTTCTAAGCTCTTTCTATCCATGTACCTGTCCAAATGACTTCTGAATGTTGTAATTGTACTTGCCTCCACAAGGTCATCTGGCAATTCTTGCTATGCAGGATACCTCTCAGCTTCCACCGGTTCAGAGAAAGCATTATTCAGTCAATCAGTGTTAACAAAAGCCCTTCAGTCACTGTTATATTCCTATGAATTTATTATGCACTCTTTCCACTGAATCAAATAATTCCTATGGCGCGGCAGCCAAAAATGCACTAATATTACCGCTGTGTGATCACCGTCTTGTATTCAACTCTTTTCACCATATATCTCCCGAATTCGGCATGTCATCCAAGAATCTGACAAACTTTTATAGATGCAAGCGGGAGAATATTCTGACAGGTTGCATCAGGAGTGGTCTGGAAACATCAATTCCCTTGAACAGAGAAGTCGAGAAAAAAACTGTATCCATTACAGTTAGGGCCCTCGCCACCATTTAACAGATCAGACGGAGCGCTTTCGCAGGAAAGGAGCATCCATCATTAAGGACCTCGATCAACCAGGCCGTACATTCTTCTTGCTGCTGTCATTAGAAGGAGGCACAGGAGTTTCAGGTCCCACACCCCAAGGTTCATGAACAGTTATTACGCTTCAACATTAGCCTCCTGAATCACAACACTGAACAGATCCAGAACTTATGGACTCACTTTCCAGAACACGACAAGTCAATATACCAACAACATTTATTTATCTATCTGTTTATTTATTTATTTTTCTTTAGGTATGGTAGAATTTGTTGTATTTCGCTCATTTTGTGTGCAGTTATAGATTGTTTCCATCGTATTTCTTATATTTACTGTGAACTGTTGGATGAAAATGAATCTCAGGGTCGTGTAATGTGACATACTAAATAACTTTAGCGTGAAAATTTCATTTGGAACACTCTTGTCAGCATTGATACTTTGATAATTTTGGTTTGTGATCCCATGTCTCTTTATTTTACAACACATTCCGGGCCGTGTCGTTTACTCTGCAAATCCTGCCGTGCTTTAATTTTTCCAGAAATGGAAATGGAAGCGTTCAAGATACAATCATTGCGGACACTAACCAGCGACAAAGCCTCCTTTATATAAAAAAAACTCCCTTCTTGAAAGTGGTATGTGGCTGCTAAAACAAAAACATCACACTATTATAAATGCCCATTCCCAGGTATTTGATCCAGTCAGACATTCTAATTTGACCCTGTCTCCTATGTTTATTTCCCACAACACTGTAGTACTTCAGCCAACTTTTTATAAAGCTCTTACATTGTAAATTCATGCTGGTATGAATGTATGTTGCACCTTTTATTCAATATCTGCATAATCGTTGGATGTTGTCAGCTTTCGTTGCTGTCGCACAACAGATTATAGCTAATTCCTAATGTATATAATTGTAGATGGCGAATGGAATTGAGCCTTGATCATTTCAAAATGCATCACTTCACATTTTTTTATTTATACTTCACCTGCCATTCCTCTGCCCACTTTCCCATTTGTTCTCGATCTTATCGTAGCCCTAGGTAAACTTTTTCACTCGCTGCGACACTACCAATTTTAACGTCATTCGTATATTTACTATATTTTTCGGATTTTTGTGCCGCCTACGTTCTCATCCAAATCACTTATATGAGAAACAGAAATAGATCCAGCACTGAACCCCGCTGCACACCACTTGTCACAGTCTCCAGTGTAACTAACAGTCCTTTCTAAATCCTTCCACCAAGCGTATTTCCTAATCCTTTGCATTTTGGACTCTTTATGATTTCACCTTCCAAAATGGCCCACCATACAATAATTACTGAACATTTTTTCACGAATCGAATGCCGAAGGTAGTTGCCGAAATCATTTGTCGAGTATTTAAGGATCAATTGTGCTGCCATTTGCTCAGATATTCAATTATTGCAACTGCTGCTTTTTTGCACGACCTAGATTGCAATTCTAGCCAATAAGAATCAGAAGCAGGTTTAATATTACAGCAGGCTTATGTCTTGAAACTAGTTGTTTTGCGTCAGCAGTAAAATTCAATGCTTTAAAAAAGTATATTACAATTAATATACATTTGGGAGTTGTTCAAAAAAGAACGCAGAAATGATGAAGTAGCTATGATTGTCTATTCAGAATTGTGATCCCAGTTCAGTTGAACCTGTTCCTAAAAGATTGAGTGTGTGTCGTTGGGCTGCTGTACCTCCTCCTTGATTGCTCCAGGTCATGTTCCAGGTGATGGGGTCATAAATGGTGACAACTTGAAGGCATCCCTTTAATGTTCTGGCCTCATCTTTGCAGTTATTTCTGTATTTAATATGACCGTGTCTACTCTTTGCTCCGTTACCCTCATGCGACCGACAAAATCCATTCTACAATCCATTCTACAATCCATTCATCAGTTATATGCTTACTTGCATTTTACACTGATTCACAGGGAGATCCAGATCGTTGTGCCCCTCGCAGATCCCCAGTCTCTGATCCTGTTCCCCAGTTAATTCGTTTTTATATTCTTTACCGGAATGGTCAATATTGTATTTACCCGCGCCACAATGCATTTGTCAGTTATTTATCCAATTTCTTAAACTACCTTTAAAAGCATTGACCTCGTTATGGTCTCCACAGAGCATATTTTTGTAGCGGTCCCCGTGTTCTAAGGAAGTCATGTAGTTGTATCCAGGTCATTTATATTAACTGAAACAAGTTGAAGTTTCAACACCAGTCCCCGGGGCACTATGTCTGTGTTATCATTTTTAACAACAACCAGAGTGTGTCTATTTCCTAGTATCCATAACTTAATTCACTCTTATCTAAAACACCATGACCATCATCCCCAACGAATACCAGGAGGTCCCTTTAGATCACATATGAAAATGAATTTCTTTAGTCAGATTGTGGAGGTTATTGATTCGTAAGGGTGAAAGGTAAAGTGGAGAAGGCAGAACAATATGGTATGTGGGACAATAAATTAGCCAATATGGACTGGCGTAGAATACTTAAACGGGTCGAAAGGTTTAATTCTGCTCCTATGTTCTAAGTCGATTCTGAGGATTCTTTGTGAAATCGTTTCATCACTTAAGCGAATCAGGATTTAGTAGGACCATAGAAAAAAAGTTGATGGTACGCACAGTCTCTTTCTGTCCCTTGACGTTCTAATGCCCTCCGTTTTCCTCGCAGACTACCTACGCTACTGTGGCTTTTAATGATGACACGAGAGCGAGGGGGCAAAGGGAAGAGAGGATATCGCTACCCCGATATTCTGTGCAGTAGAAGGTCTGCATTCGACAATGGTTGTCACAGACAGTTCCAACCAAGCGGTGCTAATTTCCTGCGGTCTTCTGGGAGCCATGCCCAAGTAGCTGGCCATTCTCTACAGATGAAATGTATTTCTTTACTCATATCCGCGGAATTAAGTTAGATAAACAATGGTAAGCGATTTCTAACGTGCCAAATTGAGAAACTATCAGCCCTTCTGAATATGCCAGCAACCAAGAGCATCAACTCGTGACATCTTTGAAACAATTTCCCCAAAAGATTTGCAAACCACGTTCCAAGAGGAATATCCAATCCCATTTTGCAGACATGTGTTGCTATGGCTTGATGTTTTATATCCTCATTTAACACTTCTGGTTTATGGAGTTTTGGTTTTCTTAAAAGTATACATTCAATTTCACTTTGTATCTATGTATGGAAATTCGACTTTATCAAATTAAAGATGGTTAAGACTACACCAGTTACAAAGTAAGTTAAATCAGATTGGACAACTGGAGCGTTGTATATTTTCGATTAGTGGCAGGAAATGAATCTGAAGCCTCACCCACAAGCACATGCACAGCAGCGGTGACGATTCAATGGTGAGTGATGATCCTGGTAAGAGACCGCATATTAATAAGCCAAAGGGGGCCTAAAAAACAGATAAATTAGAAACAAAGCACAGCAGGCAACAAAGTATACTTTAACTAGGCAGAGTGAAAACTAGGAGCTAGTTTGTTGAGTGAACAAGGGCATTGAATAAGAACTGGGGTTAAATAGGCAGCGGGTGAGGAGTCTGGAAAGACCTGCAGGTGAATGCAATTAGCTGGATGGAGACTGGAAGGTGCCTGCATGTTTGACAATTGCATGCTAGATCCAGCTGCAATCCTCTCAGGTCAAAGATGTGCGGGAAGGAATCTGACAAATGATTCAAGTGTCAGGTCTGCACCTGATTACGTCCAACGTTCACCGGTACTTAATGTCCTGTAAACGTTCTTTCCCAGTCCAAAGTTTGCGCTGTTTATTGAATATGCATTCTTTTAGCGTAAAATGCCCGTAAAGAAGATATGAACAGATGGGTGTTTTCAGTGAAATTTTGTAAAGGATTGTATAAAGCCGCATAACTTCAATCGACAAGTACAATTAAAGCTGACATGCTACCATCAAGAGTTGCCCAAGAAGCTGAAGAGACACACAACTTTCAATTAAAAGCTTCTTCTCCTCTGCCATCCTGTATGGACAAGAATCCCATAACACTACCTCAGTATTTTCCTTCTGTTTGCACTACCGATTTAATTCAATTTTACATAATGTACGATTTTATTGTAATTTATAGATTTTATTATTATGCATTCGAATTTAATGCAACAAGTTTCAAGACATATGTCAGTGATATTATGAGTTTAAGTCAAGGCCACCTCAAGTCCTCCCACGTTGGTTGAATTAACGAAGAGAACTATGAGCTGGGGTTTGGTGGGGAGCCCAAAACGGAGAACAGGGAAGGATGCGTGAGTGGTAAGGCGGAGAATGGTCGAAGGGTCAGAGAGTGTTTGAAACAGTCACAATTAATGGATTCACGGCATTGGTCTTCAAATAAAATATTTTGGTGTGAACTTACTGTGCTTAAAAAAGCACAACATACTACTTACCCAATGAAAACACATCAGGCAAGAAGCAGAAGAAACTCAGTTTGATTGTTGTCAGTAGGCACAGTGTTGCAGATCTAAAAATAGCTTCAAAACTTATGATTTAGCTGAAGCATAAATTGAATTTAATCTTATTGAAAACCGTAGGCATGTATACGGTCAAACGAATAGGCGTTCGTCCCAGCCAAGGTGCAAGACACAGTACATATAATTCATAAAAAAGGTTGGAGAAAGTCAGTGGGCCAAGTAGCATTTTGTCTGTATTGCTCTAATTTCCAACTTCTACAGATCTTCTCCCGTTTGTGACAATACATATAATTTACACACAACATAAAATAATATCACTACACATATAATACCTAAAAGTGAAATAACTTCCATTAGATTAACAGTTAATCAATCTTCACTTCATTAACGATTCCAAAAATAACTGGCGATATTGTTTCCCTTCAGCAAAAGCTCGGTGTGGTGCTGCTGGGACGTGGGTATCGTTCATGCACCAGAAGATGGTGTCAGGAACGGGGCCGGATGGACCCAAACGCAGGACGCAGACACTGAAGTACTAGGGGGAGGACAGGATGGGGATGCCAGGGCATTTAAGGGTAGAGCTGGGGTTCAGGTAGATAAAGTGTCAGGCAGGCAGGGCGGAGCGGGCTACCGGAGTTCAAGCAGGCAGAGCGGAGCGGGCTCCCGGAGTTCAGGCAGGCAGAGCGGAGCGGGCTCCCGGGGTTCAGGCAGGCAGAGCGGATCGGGCTCCCAGTGTTCGTGTTCAGGTAGACAGGCTCCGGGTGTTTAGGCAGGCAGGCAGACAGGTCCCCGGGGTTCAGGCAGGCAGGCAGGTAGACAGGTCCCCGGGGTTCAGGAAGGCTGACAGCCAGGTCCCCGGGGTTCAGGCAGGCAGAGCGGAGCGGGCTCCCGGGGTTCAGGCAGGCAGAGCGGATCGGGCTCCCAGAGTTCGTGTTCAGGTAGACAGGCTCCGGGTGTTCAGGCAGGCAGGCAGACAGGTCCCCGGGGTTCAGGCCGGCAGACAGACAGGTCCACGGGGTTCAGGCAGGCAGGCCGACAGGTCCCCGGGTTCAGACAGGCAGGCAGGCAGGTCTAGATGGCTAGATAGGCTGGCGGAGAGCCCCCCCCCCCCCCACCCCTGTGCGGGCCGCATATATTCCGGGTAGGGCCGCCTCCCAGGTGGAAACACCGGAGGCCAAGGCACGACGGGAACCCCTAGGCGGATGCGGGGCACAATCCCAGGGTTCTGGCGGAAGAGGAGGACGGGGCAGAACCTCCACCGAGCAGCGGCAGACCGGCCGGGCCTGCCCGACGGAGGCAAGGGATAAGAACGGGCATATGTCCAGGGTGACCAACACAACAGCCATGATAACAGGAAAATCGGGAAAGACCGGCAGACAGCGTGACCGCGCGAACAACACAAAAGAGCGGAGAAGCGGGACCAGTGCATGGGAAGAAAGGTGGGGGAGAGGACCAACCTTGCAGAACTGGTACGGGGCAGAGAAGCATGATAAGGAGTAGATCTGAGCCCGGGCAGGATAACAGAATGCAGAGAAGAGTTCGGTGCCGTCGGAGAACAGGGAACAGAACAAAACGACCACCCGCCTGTTCCCGGTCCCAAGGCCCCTTATAATCACTTGCATAGTCACAGGTGTGCCTCCTTGAGCCAGGAGGGTCCTAACTAGTTCACGGGTGACGGGAGGGGCAATTACAGGACCCGGAGTCCGGAGCCCTCGGACCGGACCGGACCCTGACAGATGGAGGTATGGGAATATCCATAGATATATCCATAGATAAATCCATAGTTCTCTCCAGGCAGAAGGAAGTTACATAATGGGCATGAGAAGGGCATGCGGACCTATCTTCTGTCCCCTGCATCTCTCAATATCTTCGCTGTATTTCCTCAAAGGCCAAAAATATCCTGGTCAGATGCGGCGGCAGCACTTCTCTAAATGCTTCGGGTCTTATCCAGTTGCTTCGGCTCTCTAGAATCAAGATTCAAGACTGTTTATTGTCATTCTTCCATATAAGAATATAGAAATGGAAAAATATATATATTTATTCCGGGTCGGACACAGCATGAGCAACAGAATGAGAACACAATGGAAAAAAAACACAAAACGAAACGCTATAAAGTTAAATCCAATCCTATAAAACACAATATAAAGCAAATCATTGTGCGGCGCACTAAGTTGTAACCCTTCGTGGAATGACATCGAAATTAAACATTGATTAATACAACACCAGTTTATTATCATATTGCAATATATTTAATTTGGACGAAGAAAAAAAATGATAACACTTAGGGAATCTTTAAGGTGAGACTTACACAAACTATGCAAGAAGCCTCTGGTCTTCACTAAAGGCTTAGAAAATGCTTGAATCGCAGCATAAATATTATTCCAACGTTTTAATCAGAGAATAAATGAGCCCGTAGAAATCTCGTCAATCCTAGAGTGTTACAAGATGATTTGCTGAGAGGGTTTTAGTGTGAGCACTGGTTCGGTCCAAATCTTCGGAATCCACCAAGATAGAAGCCAACCAGATTCTCATCTGTAGGCAGAAGAGAATGCAATGAGCTCGAGAGAGGCGTAAACGATCGGCACTCGGAACTGGAATGTACACTAAACACCGGTAATTTAAGATAGCACACATCATGATCTACCATTGTTTAACAGGCTCACGGCTGTGCCGACGTTCCTCTGCGAGTCACTACTTAAATATCTTCACAGCAGATTAGTAAAATGTGGCTACCGTTTCATAAGTACATGCTGACCCTGTTCCTACCCATCATTCCTTTGTACCCAATCCTAAACATCAAGCTTATGAAACTTTTATTGGGGTTCAATCAGCGGGTCCTAAGCCCCACTGCCGTGTCCTTGACGATGGGTCCCTTTGTTGTGAAACAACATGCATTCGAAGTATTATTTGGTCTGGCCAATTTATAATTAGCTTCAGAAATATCGTAAATGTTAGCAATCACAAATATGACAGTAGTTCCCAACATGCCAGCAGTCTCTATAGGCTAATAGTTTCTCATTATTTCATGTTCACCAAAGGCTATCAGATGCGTGGTGACTTTCCAATACTGAAAGCCACAATACAAACACAACCAGAACAGTCCGAAAGCTCCTAGAATCTGAGAAAGTATTGCACTCCTTCAAGCCAAATGCTTCAGATGTTACCAGTCTGAGCTGAGAAAAAGTAAATGTCGTAGTAATGCAGGCTCAATAGTAAAAATATTATTATAATTATCAGTATGTGTTGTGTCGTATGATGTGAGCGATCATGATGTGTAATCATAATTGTTTTTGACAAATTCTACAAAATTGGTTTATCATTATCTTCTCCTGGGCAATGTCTTTAGAAGATAGTTGAACCCAACCATTAAAAAATGCTCTTAAGATTGTCTACCTGGCGCTGGCGGTCGCCTGACCAGGGTTTCTACTATACACCAGCGGCTCCTATTTCAATCCAATAACTGCTTTCATGGCTGCACGGAGAGGTAAGGAGTTGCTACACCTAGCCCAAAGGTGAACCGCTGGTTAGTGACTCTTTGGCAGATGGGCATCTCCATCCCTCCATCCAAAGTAAATATATAGCAATGGCAATAGACACTTTTTGCATACCTATATGAAAGTATTTATTCGGCGTAATACCTAGGCCTCAAACCGAGCCGAAAAATATGAACTGAAATGCCATATTTTATAAAACATCGTGTACACTTGAGCAACACATACAAACTGCTGGTGGTTCGACTGTGCTTCTTCCTATAGATGCTGCCTGGTCTGCTGCGTTCCACCAGCATTTTGTGTGTGTTGCTTGCATTTCCAGCATCTGCAGATTCCCTTGTGTGCACTTGGACGTACTTAGATGAATACTACTTAGGACAGAAGGATAAAGACGAATTACAGACATTAAAAAAATACCCAAGAGTCTGATAAAACATTTAAAGATATATTTTCATCAAACGGGATTCAGCACTCGATTCCAGCAAATGCAATTGCGATAAGAAGTATACAGCACTAACCTTCAATGGAAGTATAAACCAGAAAAATGAAGAAATTGTCACTACAGAAGAACGGTTAACCAAAGCGTCGAACACTTGGCTTAGAGTGGAAGACTTCTTCCCAGAAAGAGAGGGATTCCTTCTAGCAATTCAAACCAGCTGAGTAACAGTAAAATATTTTAAAAATACAGAATAAAATGCTAACAAATTCTTCCGATCAATGCAGAAAATACCAGGAGAAAATAGAAACATTCCGGGACATTATAGAATTCTGCAGCAGTTTATCTCAATCTGATTACTTACAGAGGCACAATCAAATGGGGAAAAAAAAACATAACTCAACATCATCTCAAGTTTTAGCAGCTTGAAAAAAAAATTACAAGAACAATACTATTAGGAACATGCACAGAGACGCCTCTGAATGAAATACGTTTTCTGGGGCTTGATACATCCCTGCCCGCGATTCCCATCTTCTGGAATTTCAGCCCAATTCGTCCACTCCCCGCCAGTTCGCTTTCCTAGGACATCCCTTCAAACTCATTAGCTGCATTGATCAAACAGAGTCTCCAAATATAGACTGCCATAACCGTTAATAGTTATTGTATGTGAATATGTCTGGGAAAGGTGTACCCTCACCTGATCTACGCTTTTTAGAGATTCAAATACAAAAGGAGGATAACCACGAAGAGAAAGATTCTAAGGAAGATCGTTGTGGGAAGACACCAGCGTAGAAAAAGAGAATTGCTGTTGGTGAAATCAATGCTTCTAACAATATTTTGCTCTTCCTTTGATTTGTTAATAATTTAATGATCTAATAAGATCAACTTTAATTCTAAACAGGAAGTAAAATAACATTAAACTGAACTCATCAAGCGTTATGATAGATTCGTATAGCATAGGGTTCTACCATGCACACCTGTGATATTTTAACAGCAAAGGATACCATCAGTGGATATTAATTTTATTCATTTATAGATAATTCTTTATTTGTTTAATTGTTAAATGTTCTTGACCTCTGTTGTATGCCATGCCCTGACCAGCACACCACAGAAAATTCCTTCTACATGTATATGTATATGTCGAATAAATTTGACCGTTCATCCTTAAGCCACAATGTATGATTAGAAACCCCTGGCAAAGTCAAGTGAAGATTGATTCAAAGAATGAAATAGCACGAGGCCATACGCATGAGGCCGTTTCTCCGCTCTGCGTCGCAGTCAACTTGTCCCCTCCTATCTTTTCCCCGGTTCAGCTTCCCAACTTGGAAGCCCAACTCCTTTTTTCCCTTGTGGCTGTGTCAACTTCATGGAAGACTCTCCCAACAGCACTGTGAGAACATCACGGACACCAGAGAGTTGCGAAGGAGGCCGAACCTCAGCTCCTCAAAGGGCTATTAGCGTTGGGAAGCCAATGAAGATCTTGCTGGAGAGAAGCAGATCCTTAAAAATGAATAAATACAAGTTGATACTGACTGAGACATTAGTGAACCAACTAATATTCTAGCAAACCCAAGACCATAAGTTGCAGGTGAAGAATTAGGTCTTACGGCCTTCGTGTCTGCTCCGCCTTCAACCACTGATGAGTATCAACTTTCTTTGTGTAAAACGTCGCGTCACCCTGATCTGATTCAACGGTGCGATGGAGCACACTCCGAATATTCGTCTTTCCCGCACCCCTGAGTTGTGCGATGCAGTACAGGCTCCACTGCTTCCTTTGATTTCTTGTTGGACCAGCACTGTTTCAGATTATAGCACTGTAGCTCTAGTCTGGGCCAAGCGTGTCGGGATCGCTCTGTCCTTCAGTGATCTGTAAATGACAATCTAGTTGAAAGTATAGCCGCGGACCAGACACACCAGAGGAACTGACCATTTCTTCTCAGACGATAAGACAGATACCAAGATGTAGGTCAAATTGGTGGAGCTACCTGGGCAGAGATTGGGATACGGTTAATCCCATCTTCACCTGAAGTATGTGTTTGAGTATAATCCAACTGTCGAGTTCACATACCTCCAACAAGGAGTGTGGGTCCTTTCACAAACGTGGAACAGCTATCTGTTCCAATAGAGTGGTTGGGACCCGTGTCCTCCACCCGGACCTTCCGGCTCTCTGGAGTTTTTTTTAAATAGTTCTACAGCCGGTCTGTTGGTAGACCGAGGATTGGATCGCTACCAAGAGCTAGTCACACACGGTTTGCACCACAAAATTTGGCTCGCCACTTCCAATTTGTGCGTGAGCTTATAGTTCAGTTCTGACCGACATCTGCAGCTATTGCTTCGGGACTCACAGGAATAAAAGGCTTGTGCTCAGCAACTGGGAACAGTTCATGAAAGTTATCTACTGCGGTTCGAACTAGTTAGGAATTAAGCATATTGCTTGCAAATTAAAATGCGCTGACATTTTCTGTTTTATTTATTGGCAAATGGAGGTCTACAACATCTAAAAGAGGACCAGAAGGCGTGTTGCAATTCTGAAACTTTATAAGCCCTTGGTCGGCCAGCACTTGGACTGAGTTGGACTGTGTTGCTTTGAGCCCTTTATCTAAGAAAGGATGAGCTGACGTTGGAGACCATCCAGAGGAGATTTACCAGAATGATATTGGAATTGAAAATATAGTACAAAAAATATTAGAATAACGTATGCAAAGCGATTGATGGCTCTGGACTTGTACTTTCCGGAGTTTTGAAGAATGGGGGAGAGGATCTCATTGAAAGCTATCTAATACTGAACGATCCAGAAAGAGTGGAGATGAAGATTATATTTTCAATTATGCGAGAGTCTAGGACCAAGGGGAGCCATCTCAGAATAGAATAAAGTCTCTTTAGAACAGACATTAGGGGGAATTTCTTTAGCCAGAGGGTAGAAAATTTGTGGAAACATTGCCTCCGTGGCTGTGGATAATGTTATTTGGTATATTTAAAGCGGAGGCTTATAGGTTTCTTGATTAGTAAGGGCATTAAAGATGGAATGTCGGGGCAGATACGATGGGCTGATAGCCTATTTCTACCCCGATATCCTATGTTTACAGGATTGTGCGGAATTCGTTTGACTGATATTAAATATCAACGTAGATCTTCTTGGAGATGTTCAGTACGCCGAGATTATTCTCATCTTGTGTTAAATTTCCAATTATTTATCTCGGTTGGAGAGTCGTTTACATTACGATGTCCGGGTAAACAGGAGATAACAGAAGGCATCATATATGAGGTTAAATTCCAGAAATATGCTCGTCGTGGTTTGCAGTGGCTTATAGTATGTCATTTAACATGAAGTCGAATGGGCTGACATTTGTGCTGCGTCTAAGCTACGAAAAGAGGAAACCCACACAGAGCCTCCAGTTGGGTCACGTTTTACATCTCAGGCCTTAACTGTTATTGCACCTGTTTACCAGTATTTGAAGCGTCTGCATATGCGATAGATGCATTGTGAATGAGTCTGTCTGCCAGCTTCACGGTCGCAGTTCAATGGTTATCGCTGACAACAGCATGCGCTGTCCCTTGTATCAGCGGCTGATTCATTTCCCTGTTAGAGAAAGTAATCTCTCCCTCTCGCACCGAGTCGGCTAAGGCACAACATGGCTATTGCAGTGCAACGTCAGTAGTTCTGCTGTGAATTGAAAATTAAATCTACTTTAATCTTCGTCCCTCTTCTCAAAGTCGCGTCGCCAGAAAAATTAACTACTTATTCCTGCCCAAAGTATTAGCCTGAGTTATGAGTTCTTGCAGCATTCTTGTGTGTATTCTGACAGTTGACTTCCACTAATAAGCTGTCCTCCAAAATAGCTACAGTGTGGAAGATTTATTCGACCTTGTGTTTCTTTTTTCTCTACTGGTGTTTCTTCCTCTTTTTCTTAGGTCTATCTCCCTTACTGCGTATTAAGTTGGTGACAGCATCTTTCCAGAATCCTCTGTCCTGGACCGGCCTTTCAAGTTGCCCTCATCTTCTAAATTCCTTGCATTCCCGAGGATGAGGGCTTTGGAACTCCATCGCGCCCATCACGCCCATCGGTATCTACTTCCGTTTCTTTCCATTAGATATAACCACCTATTTTCGTATCGTTCGCATCTGTTCTCCAGCTCAGTTTTTGCATTCTTCCCACTTAGTGTGTTAAAAGTTTCCCGATCTCTACTTTGGATTTATTAGTGATTATGCTTTTGATCACTTCGCCTACCCCAGTCTTGCAGTCAGTTACAAATTTCACACTTATGGGAAGCACACTAAATGCAGTAGATCCTGGAAATCGAGAATACCAAACAGACAATGCTGCAGAAACACATTAATTCATGCAGCGTTTGTCGAGATATCCCTATGAAAGGTCTGGTCCCGAAACATTGACTGTTACTGCCCTGCACAGATATTGCTTGATTTACTGTATTCCTCCAGAACTTTCTTTGGGGGTTAAAGATGTTTGCTTTCTTTTTGTTCGTTTTTTTTTATTATACGGAATCATCTGTGAGTTCCATACCGCCCTAGTATAATTCGTATTATCGTGGCCAGTGCTATCATGTTTGCTGTTTTGTGCTGGTGCAGCAGGCTGAGTGCAGCAGAAACCTACAGAATCAACAAACTCATTCGTAAGGCCAGTGATGTTGTGGGAGTGGAACTGGACTCTCTGATGGTGGTGTCTAAAAAGAGAATACTGTCTAAGTTGCATGCCATCTTGGACAATGTCTGCCATCCACTCCATAATGTACTGGTTAGGCACAGGAGTACATTCAGCCAGAGACTCATTCCACCGAGATGCAACACTGAGCGTCATAGGAAGTCATTCCTGCCTGTGGCCATCGAACTTTACAACTCCTCGCTTGGAGGGTGAGACACCCTGAACCAATAGGCTGGTCCTGGGCTTATTTCCGCTTGGCATAATTTACGTATTATTATTTAATTATTTATGGCTTTGTATTGCTATATTTCTACACTATTCTTGGTTGGTGCGACTGTAACGAAACCCAATTTCCCTCGGGATCAATAAAGTATGTCTGTCTGTCTGTCTGTATTATGGTGCCTTTTCCGAAGTCTATAACATTTTGCAGATCAAAACAAGAGAGCTTCATGAAATACATATAACTTGCCCGATCTTTAGTAAACGGTATTTTTTTTTTTTTTTTAAATCTTTTTATTGATTTTAAGAACATAACATAAGTAAAATATAAGTACAAAAAACATTTGAGAGTACACAATAGATTCATTAATAATCAATTATATATTACCAATATAAAAAGTCTCCCAAACTTATAATATTAATATGAAGGATTTAAGACAAAAAGCACAAAAAACCCCCAAAAAAAAGAAGAAAAAAAAACAATATAAAAAAAAACTAACATGGGCAATTGTATAATGTTAAGTACACACAGTAGTGCCAATGACTCCGAACCTCCATTTATACAATTCAGGATGGTAACTATAAGGTTCAGGATCAGACCATTTAACTCACATGAAAATGTTGAATAAATGGTCTCCAAGTTTCCTCAAATTTAACTGAGGAGTTAAAGACCACACTTCTAATTTTTTCTAAACTCAAACAGGAAATGGTTTGAGAGAGCCACTGAAATACAGTTGGAGGATTAATTTCTTTCCAGTTCAATAAAATAGATCTTCTAGCCAATAGTGTAGCAAATGCAATCATTCGTTGAGAAGAAGCAGATAAACAGATATTATCTATCATAGGTAGACCAAAAATTGCAGTAAAAGGATGTGGTTGAAGATTAATATTTAAAACTCTTGAAATGATATTAAAAATATCCTTCCAATAGCTTTGTAAGCAAGGACAAGACCAAAACATATGAGTCAATGTAGCAATATCAGAATGACATCTATCACAGGTTGGATTAACATAAGAATAAAATCGAGCAATTTTATTTTTAGACATATGGGCTCTGTGTACAACCTTGAATTGTATTAGAGCATGTTTAGCACAAATAGAGGATGAGTTTACCAATAATAAAATTTTTTCCCATTGCTCAGTAGATATAGGGCAATGCAATTCTTCCTGCCATTCCTTCTTAATTTTTTCGGATATATCCGGCTGTATCTTCATAATCATATTGTAAATGATAGCTACTAAACCCTTTTGATAAGGATTGAGAGTTAGAATTCTCTCTGTAATGTCCAGTGGACATTCTTTCGAAAAAGACTTTAATTCATTATATAAAAAATTTCTAATTTGTAAGTATCTAAAAAAATGGGTTTTAGGTAAATTGTATTTGTTAGATAACTGTTCAAAGGACATAATGTTATCATCCAAATACAGGTCACGAAAACATTTTATACCTTTTGTTTTCCATAGGAAAAAAGCCTGATCTATAGATGATGGTCGAAAGAAGTAATTAGATATTATAGGACTTGACAGTATAAACTTATTCAAGCCAAAAGATTTACGAAATTGAAACCAGATTCTTAATGTATACTTAACTATGGGATTAGTTATCTGTTTATTAATTTTGAGTAACGAAAAAGGAAGTGAAGATCCTAAAATTGAGATCAATGAGAAATCTTGCACAGATTTACATTCTAAATTTACCCATTGTGGGCCAGCTACTGTAGTCAATTCTTGCGTCCAAAATATCAAATACCGTATATTAACTGCCCAGTAGTAAAATCTTAGGTTTGGTAAAGCCAAGCCGCCTTCTTTCTTTGAATTCTGTAAATATTTTTTACCTAATCTAGGATTTTTGTTCTGCCACAAATAGGAAGATATTTTAGAATCAACCGTATCAAAAAAAGATTTAGGAATAAAAATTGGTAATGCTTGAAATAAATATAGAAATTTAGGTAATATCATCATCTTAATGGCATTAATTCTGCCTACCAAAGACAAAGAAAGTGGGGACCATCTATTAGCAAGTTGCTTAATTTGATCTATTAAGGGGAAAAAATTAGTTTTAAACAAATCTTTATGTTTTTTAGTAATTTTAATACCTAAATAGGTAAAATAATCTGTAACGATTCTATATGGTACATGATTATAAATTGGAATATACATATTTAATGGAAAAAGTTCACTCTTATTAAAATTCAATTTATAACCAGAAAAATTACTAAATTGAGCAAGTAAAGAAGAAATAGCAGGAATAGATTTTTCAGGATCAGATATATATAATAATAAATCGTCCGCATATAATGATACCTTATACATCGTCTCTCCACGGGTAATGCCTAAAATATTGGGTGATTCACGAATAGCTATAGCCAAAGGTTCTAAAGCAATATCAAATAATAAAGGGCTCAAAGGACAACCTTGTCTTGTACCGCGAAATAATTGAAAGAAAGGGGATTTTTGATTATTGGTAAAAACCGAAGCTAAAGGTTTATGATACATTAACTTAATCCATGATATAAATTTTGATCCAAAATTAAAATGTTGCAATGTATTGAATAAATATGACCATTCGACTCTATCAAATGCTTTTTCGGCATCCAAAGAGATAATACATTCAGGGATTTTAGATGTAGAGGTATAAGCAATGTTAATTAATTTTCTAATGTTAAAAGATGAATAGCGATTTTTAATAAATCCGGTCTGATCCTCAGAAATAATCCGAGGTAATATATTTTCTAATCTAATAGCTAAAATTTTACTAAAAATCTTAAAATCCGTATTCAGCAAAGATATAGGACGATAGGATGCACATTCAGTCGGGTCTTTATCTTTTTTAAGAATTAAAGAAATAGAAGCTTCATAAAAAGATTGTGGTAGTTTACCTATACTTAATGCATCTTTAAAAATTTTACAAAGCCAAGGAGTAAGTATAGAAGAAAAGGATTTAAAAAATTCTACGGAAAAACCATCTGGACCTGATGCTTTACCCGAGTTCATTGAAAAAATAGCCTTTTCTATTTCAGACTCGGTAATAGGTGTATCCAAAAATACGTTATCTTCAACAGTTACTTTTGGAATATTCAATTTCCCTAAAAATTCATTCATAATAGAAGAGTCCTTAGTACATTCTGATTGATATAAGGAATTATAAAAATCTTGGAAGGCTTTATTTATCTCTTTATGGTCAATCGTCAAAGTACCATCTTGTTTACGAATCCTAGTAATTTGTCGCTTATCTGAAGCAATTTTCAATTGATTAGCTAGTAGTTTACCTGACTTATCTCCATATGTATAAAATTGAGCCTTCGATTTAATTAACTGACTTTCAATCGAGGAGGTTAATAGTAAACTATGTTCCATTTGGAGTTCCACTCTTTCTTTATAAAGTTCTTTACTAGGAGTTGATGAGTAGATCTTATCAATTGCCTTAATTTTATCAACTAATGTTAATATTTTAGAATTAGTTCGTTTCCTAACTCCAGCAGAATATGAAATAATCTGTCCACGAATATATGCCTTAAAAGTATCCCATAAAATTCCACTAGAGATCTCTGCTGTAGAATTTATTGAGAAAAACAAATCAATTTGCTGTTTAATAAAGCTAATAAAGTCAGAGTCCTGCAAAAGAACAGGATTAAGCCTCCAACTTTTCGTACTAGTATATGAATCCGTCACCTTAATAGATAACTTCAAAGGTGCATGATCAGATATGGTAATTGAGTCATATTTACAATCCATGACATCTGTGAGTAAATGCTGATCAATGAAAAAGTAATCAATTCTTGAATAACTATGATAGACATGGGAAAAGTATGAGAACTCTTTGTCATTAGGGTGTAAAAAACGCCAAACCTCACAAATAGCTGAATCAACCATAAAGGAATTAATAAGAGAAGCCGATTTATTCGGCAAAATTTGAATGGGCTTGGACCTATCCATCACAGGGTTTAAGCAACAATTAAAATCTCCGCCCATTATCAATCTATATTGATTCAGATTGGGAAAGGATGTAAATAGACATTTAAAAAACTCAGGACAGTCAGTATTTGGAGCATAAACATTAACTAGAAGAACTTTTTGATTACAAAGTAAACCAGTAATAAGCAAAAATCTACCGTGCGGATCTGAAATTGTTTCATGATGTATAAAAGCAGTAGATGAGTCTATAAAAATAGACACACCTCTCACTTTAGCTTGTACATTTGAGTGGTACTGTTGGCCCTTCCAGAACCTAAACAAGCGCTGACTATCCATCTTCCTTACATGAGTCTCTTGTATAAAGATAACGTTAGCATTCATTCTATGGAATACATTGAATACTTTTTTCCGTTTGATCGGATGATTTAAACCATTAGTATTCCAAGAAACGAAATTAATAGTCTTAACCATCATGACAGTATATATTATAGTTAATACATAAGTTCGAAAGAAAAGTGAACTCATGAACCCGGAAGAAGGAAGCAAGCTCAAAAGGAAACCGGAAGTCATAGCACTGCAGCCATTTTTGTAGTTTCATATACGCCCAAAAAATAAAACTAAGCAAAAAGCAAGCAAAAAACAAAAAAAGAAAGAAAAATCCCCCTCCCACCACCCTTGAAACCCCAAGAAAAAAGCCAAAAAAGGCAAGCGAGCAAGCTAATACTAAAACTACCCCCATGTCTCAAGACGGCAACTCGAACGTAATAGAGTTAAGAAAATACACACAACCCACATTATAAAAAGGGTAATACTACAAAAGTTAAGATATAAAATTAGTGTTATAAATGTATAAACAAAAAAGTTAAAAGAAAAGAATTAAAACAATAAATAAAAGTTTCAAACTTTCAAATACATCAAAACAGTTATGACGCTCCAAACACTGGAGTCAGTCGGGAAGAAGAAACGCCATTTTTTTTTCTCTCAATTTTAATATTCAGATGTTAAAAGTATAAAGGAAAGCGTATATCGTTTTTTATTTTAAAAAAAAAGAAGAACAAAAGAGAAACCCTAATCGGTCATTTTCAACGCAAATAGATTAATAATATGAAAAACTATAAAATCGGCATAAACCTAGCAGGGAAAAAAAGCTTTAATCGTATATAAAAAGTATATGCAAGCCATATAAAAAAAAAGGACCCATATATCAAACCATAATAGATCCAAATTTATAGGCTAAATTACACTGATCAGCCCAATAGAATGTCATTGATCCAGGAAACCTTGAGCATCCGCAGGCGATTTAAACAGCCGAACAGTTCCATCATCCAGGGCGACTCTCAGATGTGCTGGGAATAACAGCGCTTGCTTGTAGCCTTTCTGGTGAAAATTCGACATAACCGATCTGAAAGCCAGCCTAGCCCGTAATACTTCTGGGCTATAGTCTTCCAAGATACGAAACTTGAAATTTTGATGGATAATCATACCTTTTTTACGAGCCATACGGATCAAGCGATCTTTGATATGAGGATAGTGAATCGTCAAAATTATGTGCCGCGGTTTCGAACTTGAACTTGCATAAAATCTTGTTACCCGATGTGCTCGATCGATTATTGGGGGGGAATCCAGGACCTCTTTGCCCAGGACATCCACTAGAAATTTAGAGAAGAAAACGGTAAGATCACCGCTTTCAAATCCTTCCGGGATCCCAATTAACCGGAGATTTTGCCTTCGAGAGCGATTTTCCAAATCCGTAATTTTGACTTTATAACGATCCATCTGTTGAGAAGTCGATGTTTGCTCTTCTTGTATCTTTTCAATCATACGATCTTTCTTACGAGCGGCTTCTTCAAGAGCCAAAATGCTTGCCTGTTGTTTTTGTGATTCCAGTGAAAGTTCCAAAAACTTTTCTTCGAGTGATTTCAAACGATCGTCATACTTCGAAAGCCTTAGGAATAATTTTTCCTGCATCTCTTCAAATTTATTTTCCACAATCTTCGCAACTGCTTCTAAAGGTACCAAATCTTTCGACTGTTTCGGTTCTTTTGCTTTAGACATTTCAGCAAGTTGAGAATAATTCAAATAGTTTAAAAAGAAGAATTCAGTATATTTAAACCCCTTTAGAATAAGTTTAAGGGGTGTTTATAGGCTAAAAAACGTAAAAGTTTTGGAGCAAAGCCTAAGTGCGGTTTACTCCATGAGCGCCATCTTGAGACCCAGTAAACGGTATTTTATGCTAATTCGGAGGGTGATGTGGGTCGGCTAAGTGGGAGAGGTCGTGGAGTGGGAACATTATTATCAATTTATTCTTTTGCTCCATACAAACTGAAACCCTGTACACATATGTACAAATGACGCCTATGTCAGGATGCTGTTCATCGTTAATAGCTCAGTATTTATTACAATTCTGATTGATAAGTTACACAACCTAGGCCTCTATACCTCCCTCTGAAGTTGGATCCTCGACTTCCTAACCAGAAGATTATAATCTGTGCGGATTGGTGATAATATCTCCTCCGCGCTGACGATTAACACCAGTGCACTTCAGGGGTGTGTGCTTAGCTCACTGCTCTACTCTCTCCATTCCCATGACAGTTTGGCTACGCATAGCTCAAATAACATCTATAAATTCGCTGATGATGCAAACATTGTTGATAGAATGTCTGATGGCAACGAGAGGCGTACAGGAGTGAGATATACCAGCTAGTGGAGTGGTGATGCAGCAACAACCTTGCACTCGACTTCAATAAGACGAAAGTGCTGATTGTGGGTTTCAGAAAGGGTAAGACAAGGGAACGCATTCCAATCCTCATAGAGGGATCAAAAGTGAAATATTATGCAGTTTTAAGTCCTGGGTGTCAAGATCACTGAGGAACATACCTAGTCCCATAATGTCGATGCAGTTATAATGAAGGCAAGACACCGACTGTACTTCATTCGAAGTTTAAAGAGAATGGGTATGCCAACAAAAACACTCAAACACGTCTATAGATGTCGTGGTTACTTGAAATGACCAGGAGACGCAGACAATTCTTCGAGAAGTTTAAACCTTTATTTGCAAACAAAGGCTGAGGCAATCAATGAACTTGACACCGAAAGCCCACCGAGCTCCGGAGTACAACATTCTTTAGAGTAATTCCTTATCTCAGTTACATTTTCAGTTTTATCAGCATACCCAATCAATGTTTAATTGCATATCATCTATACATTAACTAATCAATCGCTCTTGCCTAGCTCTCGGTGCGCCAGCATTATTTCTCTCCAGTTCGCATTGGGGCCCCATTCCTGGCCAAGGTTATTTTTTCAGACAACCTCCCTCACATTACATTTCCTGCTCGTACCATCCTGTCCGCCACCGTTATCTCTTACTAAACAAAGGCTGAGTATCATACATGGAGTACATTTCAGCTAATTAGTGCTGCTAGCTAAACAGGTGTTCTGTAATTGCCACAGTATGCAGCTAAGAGAGTACAAAGTATCTAGTTCAAACAATACATAGCAAAATGTGTCTAGTAAAATAATACATAGTAATATTCAGTACCTAGGAGTGATTACATAGTATAGTAAATTGCTAGTACATAGTGATTATATTTCAGGTATATATAATGATTATGTCAGGTATATTTCTCAATATAATCCCCCCTTTCAGACCCACAGGGTCTGACACAGAAAGAGAACACTCAGAGGCCGTGCACCAAAGCCAAAATAAAGTCCAGCATTTTAATCCCAAATTTGGGTGAACTACAATTTCCGTACTCGGAGCTCAAAATGATCTTTCTCTGTTACCCTAGGCTGCTGAGCCAAAAACCTGTCCCTCCGTAGCTGAGACAGGAAAAAAAGACTCAGAAACCTCTGCAGACTAGTGTCCACATCATTAACACCCTCCAGTCCATCTGATGTATCGCGCAGACTGTAACAGTACATCATCGTTTTTTTTCCTTGTCTGGGGTCAGATTCAACAATTTCCAGGAGCATCAGGAATTGTTTTGCTGTCGCACGCTCTATCAAAGTCTTGAGACATGGAAGAAAACAGCACAGAATAAATGCACAACTTATCAGCACAATACCTGCAGTCATTGCCATTTTGGTCAGCCACGCACCCCATTCCCCTAGTTTGCTTTCTAACCAGTCAAACCACCGATGCCCAAATCCTGCATTCTGTTTGACCTCCTTCCGCAGATTTTTTAATTTATTCATTGCTCTGGTGAAAGACCCTTCTGGGCTAGTATTGTTCGGTATGAAAGTGCAGCATTGTTCTCCAAACATTACACACACACACCCTTTTTCTGCCGAAAGCCAGTCCAGTACCTGTCTGTTTTGCCACGCCATCCTGCTAGCTGCATCCAGCTGTTGCCCTAAGGCCTCCAGCGCATCATCGGTGTAGTTGATGAACCTCTGTTGATTGTAGTATATATAATTTATCAATTCAAAATTTTTGCTTACCCCTATCACAGGTACGATAGCTTCCCAGCCTGCAGCAATCTCATTCCGTGCCTTGAGTTCGTCAGGTATACCTCTCGGCTGTCCTATACTGTCAATCCGGATTGTCGGGTCAGGTTCATATTTTCTCTTCCGCCGCAGCTGTGTCCGCTGCTCAAGGAAGTTAGCATTGGACTGTACTTCAGGGGACATTATAACTTCCTGAAGCAGCATGACACGCGTACATGTTCCTGCCCAATTGAGGGGGAGCATAGATCTCAGACCTCCTTCCTGTCCACACAGCCACCAAGTGTCTGCTAATGGGATAGCCTGAGAGTCCAATGCACCCTCAGGAGGAGGGGAACCCGTTAAGTGTCTTTTACCTGGGGTTACATCCTACTTCTGAGTGCAGTTGCCTCGGAAGTGGCCAACCGGGTGAGTGCCCAGCCGCATGAAACATTCATAACTCAGATGGGCCTGCATTATAAGCTGTTGCAGTGTAGGTGTCTGGCTTCTTTTATTTATAGCCCATGGTCTGCTGTAATTGCATTCAGAGGCAAGCTTGCTTTGATCAAACTGCGAGGAAGCCTGATATAGCATACACCAATAGGGACACATTGGTGCATTGTTCATACAGTTTCGATAGCAGGAATCTGTTTTAACGCAAATCCTCATGAAACAAGCCCTAACCGGACCTGGACACCGTCGTTCGCATTGTTCCCTGTGCTCTCTTCGCCACCGCGTGTAGGTGGAGGAGTTATAAGGCATGGGAACTACATGCTGAGCAGGGCTTGCCCTTGAGCACAGGTAGCAATTCTGTCTTCCCATCGTGCTTGCTGTATACATTGCCCATTGATACCATGTGTTCTCTTGTCGTGGCAAAACGGTGCGTGTGCTACTTCTCTTACTGCGTGCTCCCGAGTTTCCCAGGGTTACATTATTCCCATGCCATATCCTCCATGTTGATGGTTTCCAAATCTGCGCTATAGTAGGCGGGTGTGTTATCCTGTGGGGCAAAACTGATTGTACCCAAACCATCCCCACTATCTGAAGGAGTACTACTATCCCCAATTTCATTCTCAGAGTCATCAGAATTACCAAAGACTTCCCTTACCACCTGGTCGAATTCCTGTGTTGCAGTGTCGGTTTCTTGTTCCTCCTAGCTGGCCTCTGCAATCTGTTCCTCCTCGCCACTTACCTCGGGTTCCGCCTCTGACTGTACCTGCGGAACTGCCTTAGTGCAGTGGTTGAGATGATACCAAGTGGAACGTCCTTCCACTTGAACCGCAGTGGGTGATGCCTTGATTACCGTGAAAGGCCCTTCCCTTCTTGGTTCGTTCCACTTCCTTCGAAACGCTCGCACGTAGACCTGATCTCCCGGTCGGATTGGTCCTTCCCCTTGGACGGTCTCCGGCTCTTTCTGTTTTTCCTGTGTATAGATAGACTGATGTATCATAGTTAGTTGCCGCATGAATTGTGTTAGTTCAAGTTCCAATTGCTCTAAACTGGGTCCCTTATATGGTCGTCTCCATTGGGGCACTGGCATAGGCCTTCCAGTTAGCATTTCATGTGGTGTCAAGCATGTTACCCGATTAGTCTGCATACGGTAACTCATTAGTGCTAACGGTAATGCATCAACCCAATTCAGTCTAGTCTCTGCACAAGTTTTGTTCAGCTTGGCCTTCAGAGAGCCATTGATGCTTTCCACCATACCCTGTGATTGTGGGTGGTACACACATCCAAACCTCTGCTTTATTTTTAGTACCAGCAATACCAACTTAACTGCCTTTTGGATGAAGGCCGAACCGTTGTCCGAGCTAATCTCCGTAGGTATTCCAAATCTTGGGATCACTTCATTTGTCAGGAACTTTACAACTGCTCCTGCCCCTTGATCCTTCGAGAGCACTGCCTCTACCTACCTGCTGAACCTGTCAATTACCACCAGAATGTATCTTTTCCCTCTTACCGTCTTTATCATATCTACGTAGTCGATCACCAGATGTCGAAATGGTCCTTCAGGCACGGGTATGTGACCTGTTGGGGTTGCAATCTCCCTTCGAACATTATTCTGTGCACAAACCTCGCATTGTGCTAAAACATAGTCTACCGAAGCCTGTAGGTAAGGTGACCAGAAACCATCCTTATTTTATTTTCCTTATTACTTCCCCCCTTGAACAATGGTCCACTCCATGTGCTTCTGAGATTAGGATAGTCAACAAAGGAGTAGGTGCTACCCACAAACCATCCTCCGTGCTCCACAGGCCTTCTGCGTTCTGCTTGGCCCCCCTTTGCCTCCACATTGTCTGTTCTGCCAACGTTGCCCTACCTTGCATTTCAACCAGGTCCTCTATCATGGGTTCCGGCTCTAGGCTTACCTGGGGTGCAATAACAGCCGATGTACACCCAGACGCTTTCCTGGCCGTTTCGTCTGCAGCTTGATTTCCTTTTGTTCCCTTTCTTATGAGCCTGGCATTTCACTATAGCCAGTGCTTGGGGTTTCAAAAGTGCTTTTAATAAGTCTGAAATTTGCTGACAATGCTGTATGGGGTCTCCATTACTTTTCCTGAAGCCTCTCTGTTTCCACACTGCCCCAAACAGATGACATACCCCATGGGTATACACCGAATAAGTGTAAATGTCTACCTTCTCACCTTCCATCATCTCACATGCTGCTGTCAAAGCCTTGAGTTATTCTAATTGGGCGGAGCACGGTTGTGGACAAGCTTCCACTCTGATGGTCTTGAAGCTTGACTGGTCCTGCTGTACTACTGAGAATCCTGCATGATTTCCATCATAATCCCTATAGCAAGAACGATCTACAAACAAAACCTTTTTATCCGAATCCTCTAGTGGCACTGACCGTAAATCTGCTCTCAGCTTGGCAAATGTCATCGTTTTCCCTACACAAACATGGGGTTCTCCTTCGCAGCTCAAAGGGACATAATCAGCTCCGTTGCTGGTGGTACATCTTTGTATGGTTACATCCGGAAACGTCAACAGCATCTGATACGCTGCTATCCTGGCTGGTGTTAGCACAAATTTTCCTCTATCCAGCAATTCTGCTACCTTGTAGTGTGTGTACAGAATCACAGGATAACCCATAGTTACAGATGATGCCTTCTCATACGCATAGTACAGTGCTGCCAATCCCTGATAACAAGGTGGATACCCCTGGGCCACCTCGTCCAGCTTTACACTGTAGTACGCTATTGGCTGCTTCGCTTTCCCTATACCTGTCTCTTGTGTCAGCACTGCTGCGGCATAGCCTTCCCGTCGATTAGATGCATACAGATGGAAAGCCTTTTCATAGTCAGGCAATGCTAACGCCGGGGTTGTCTGCAGTTCTTGTTTAATAGTGTTGAAGGCTATCTCCTCCTCCTCATTCCACTGCAGGCTAGTTCTCAAATTGGTTAGGCCTGCTTCCTTCATTATCTTCCTCAGTGGTGTTACAATCTCAGCATATTCTCCAATCCAGTCTGAGCTATATCCTGTCATTCCCAGAAACGTCAACATCTGCCCTACTGTTTGGGGCTTTGGAGCCTTCGTTATCGCCTCAATCTGACTCGGCGCTATTGCCTTCACGCCTTTAGATACCATCCTTCCTAAGTATTCCACCTGTTGCTTGCAAAATTGCAGCTTTTTCTTAGATACTTTATGTCCTCCATACGCCAGTTTCACTAAAAGTATCATGGTATCCTGTTCACACTGCTCCTCACTTTCAGAGCAAATCAATAAATCATCCACATACTGTATTAGTGTACTTCCCAGCGGAATGCCATCCAAATCTGCCTTCAATACTTTGTTAAAAACATGTGGTGAATGCTTAAATCCTTGTGGCATTCCAGTGTAGGTGTACTGGTTGCCTCTGTATGTAAATGCAAATACTGACACTGTTCGGCCAAGAGAATGCTGAAGAAAGCCGAGCACAAATCAATTACTGAAAAGTAGCTCGCTTCTGGCGGGTTATTAGTCAGCAGTGTGTGTGGATTCGGGACCACTGCTGCCAAATCCTCCACTACCTCATTCACTGCTCGTAAGTCATGCACCAGTCTCCACTTAGACTTGTCCGCTTTTGGGACAGGCAACAGCAGAGTATTACAGGGGCTGTCTACTCTCTTAAGTACTCCTGCCTCTAACAGTCCCTGTATCGTCGGCGCTATACCTTCCTCTGCTTCCGGTCTTAAGGGATATTGTGGTCTCCTAGGTGGAACTGCTCCTTTCTTTAACCTTAGCTCCACCGGACTGGCTATTTTTATTTTCCTTACGTCGGTGTCATGTTGCGACCACAGAATAGATGGCAACTTGTCCAATATTTTATCTTTCTGCTGGCCCTCTGCCTTCCCCAACAACGGCATGTGTGGCTGAGGAGTTACTTCAACTTCCTTCATAATTCCTGCCACATCTACGTTTACCCCTACCTTAATGTAGTTGTTGTCTCCGGATATCCATACCTCAGGCATAACCTTTCTCCAAACCGTTACTGTGCTTACCTGCTTTACTAAGGGTCCTAGGTCTTTAGACTGGTATCCCTCATTTACCAGCAGGGTTATGTGGGGTACAGCTTCCGGTATCCTGCACCATTCCTTCAAAAAGGTATTCCACCTGACTTGCAGGGCTGCCCCCTGCTTCCCAATTGCTATGGCTTCCCCTTTCAGGTATTGTCGAATATCTGTCCGCATGTTCCATCTCCTCTTTACCTCCTTATTCTGAGTCTCACAGAAAATTACAGTACAATGTAACTCAGATTTAGGCGCTACAGCCTCAGGTAATATGGCCTGCACGCCCTGTTTCCACTTTTCCCAGGTATCCCAGATCTGATCTCCTGTGTCCCCTATCCAAAAAACATTGGTTCTCTTATTTTCTCGCACTATTAATTGAGCCCCTGCTCTTTCCACACTTAACCCATTTCTGGTACATTCTAATTTTAATTCCAGTTTCAATAGAGCATCTATGCCTAACAAATTAATCGGAGTTCCTTTAGATACTAGTACTGGTAAAACAATTCCTTTATTTCCCATTCTCAAATGCACTGGAGCCGTGCACTGTGTCAACTGTGTTTTCCCCGAGAACCCTACCGTCTTAATAAACTTTCCTGACATGGGAAGGTGAAGGGCATACTGTGGCTGTACGCAAGTGTACGTGGCTCCAGTATCTATCATCATCGGTGTCAGTTGCCCTTCTAACATAACCTGAACCATAGGTTCATACTCTGCCTCCCTCGTTATCATTGGGTAATGTCCCTTCCCACTCGAGTTCTCGGGGCACCCCTAATACCTTGCATAGGGGTTTACAGGTCCGCTCGGACCCCCAGGAGCCGGCATGTGGCTAGATTGTGGCTCCTTTGCCATCGGCTCCTGCTGATACGAGACGGGCCATGGTTTAAATGGGCAGTCTCTCTTCATTTGTCCAGTCTGGCTGCATCCCCAACACAATCTTTCTGCCTCTCTTTCCCCCTGTCTCCTCTCTAATTCTCTTTGCCCATAACTCCTCTGCCCCCCCTCCTTGAGACTTCCAGTCCTGTCTGGGCTTTTGCTTAACTCTAGTCTGTCCCTAATAGGGCATCTGTGGAAATGCTCCTCCGAAGACATTCATTATTGGCATGGGGTTTTCCGGCCCTTGACTGACAGAATGACCGGTTCCTCCATCTCGTGGTGCTTCATTCACTTTAATGGCTGTACTCACACTGGTGGTGGCTGGCAGCATCTTTTTGCTTTTTTTCTTTTTCCTTCTTTCTCAGTTCTTCGAGCTGCATTTGCAATAGCTTTTGCTGCACTTCTTTTTGCTGCTCAGCCAGCTTTCGTTTGTCTCTCCGATATTTCTCCACCGCGTGGACTACGTGATCACTGAATGCTTGTGGGGTCAGCGACGACAGCCCAACCACTTCCTCCAATTTAGACTTGACCGGTGGAGGCATTGCATCCAGAATGCTTTGTCGGAACACTGAGTTCAGAAACAAGCTATTTTCCACCTCTTGCTCAGACTCCAGTTTCCACCTTTTCAACTGGTTTTCTACATAGGCTGCTGGGTTTTCAGTGTCTCCCAGTGGTTCCACTCTTAGGGCTTTGGGGTCCACTCTGGGTGGATAAAGCTTCCTGAGGGCCTGCCATACCCTCTGCCTCACTGGATCAAAATTGGTCCCATCAGTCTGTGGGCTGTCCACATTCTGTAAGCCAGCCATTTCCATCAGTTCTTTTAGCTTGGAAGTTCCCATCAACCTTATCAGCAGTGCCTTCAAATCTCCCATAGCCAACAATCGTCCGTTGTTTCCTCCTAGAAGGCTCTAATCCACTTTCCTGCCCCCTCGTGCAGACTAGGCAGAGTATTTTTCAGCCCTTCTAGGTCCTGGGATCCTCAAGGGATATACTGTACTTGTCCTGATCCTTTTACCAGCAATGGCAACATTTCCTTCTCCCCGTTCCATGTAATCAAGCTTCCTTCCTCACTTGGTTCTTCATCTATTGCTGGCCCTAATACTACTGGTTGCCACTCATACCTTCCTGGGGTATACCTTCTTCCTTGCTCCTTCTTTCCTGTAGTTCCCTCTTCCATCTCCAATATCTGCCTCTCCGTCCTCTCTCGTTCTTCCTCTAAACTCTCGTCTCCTACCTTCCTCCAACTTCTCACCCTCTCACCCTCTCTCACCCTCTCATATTTCCTTCTTTTCTCCTCAGGGTCCCAGACCTCTACTTCCCCCTGCAGGCTTACTGTTCCTGATATCATGGGGCACTGCTTGGGTGTTCCCTGCTCATAACAGGGAGGAGGTCTTTCTACTTCTTTCAGATCCGGGTATGGAGCTGAAGTCGGGTTTCTGTTAGGTTTTTCCTCTCCCCGACCCGTCTGTTTTTCCTGTTCCCTTTTGTCTTTTTCGTTTATTATCAATATCCTGCCTTTCTTTCTCAATCTTTCTCCCTCCATCCTAAAAAGTTTCAAGACTTCCATCTCCTGCTCTCTCCTTACCTCCCTTTTCTAGCACATCGTTTGGTTTATGATTTTTAATTAGTGCTTCCATCTCTTCACACAAGCTTACATCGAATGTCCCTTCTTTGGCCATTTCGTGCGCAGGTTTTTGGTTCTTTTTTCCCATTTCTCTGAAATTGCAATAATGTCACCTCTACTTACCTGGAATTTCTTGCACAGTATGTCTACAGCTGTTCCTTTTTCTTCCGCCATGTTATTCTCTTCTTCTCTTAGGTATTATTTCTTTAAAAATCTCACAGTTCAAATACCTCCCCGATCCTATCTCCACGCCTAGCCCTACAGTTTATTCTACCAGTGTTCAAGCAATTTATCAAATTGTTCTTACCTTCTATCCCGTTCTGTCCGAGCAGCCCTCAACCTAGGGCAGTATTCACAGAAGTTTCTCTTCACTCTCCCTGTCCGTTCAGCCCTTCGTTTCATACGAAGCGGTATCCACAGGGACTTACCAATACCACGTGGAATTTTCTTTACTCAACTTCTTATTACCTTATTCGTACTCCACCCCCCCCCCCCCTCCGCTGCAGCGTCCTCGATCAATCTTCTGAGCCTCCTGTCAAAACACCAATTCTGCCAGATTCTTTGGATCAGAGAGGCCCTTCGGCAGTTGCTACACACTTCTGAGACCCCGAGACCCCCCAAACCAACAGGATTTTAGTCCAATTTGTCGCAAAAAGCGCTTACATTTTTTCTGGGTGCACCCGTAATTCTGTTAGCTCTGTGAGTGCTCCCGAGGAACCGGGAAGCGGACCCAACCCGTCGAATCTTTTTCGCTGGTCTCTTTCCGATCCTGTTCGTGACGCCAATTTTGTCCTGGTTACTTGAAATGACCAGGAGACGCAGACAATTCTTCGAGAAGTTTAAACCTTTATTTGCAAACAAAGGCTGAGGCAATCAATGAACTTGTCACCGAAAGTCCACCGAGCTCCGGAGTACAGCATTCTTTATAGTAATTTCTTATCTCAGTTATATTTTCGGTTTTATCAGCATACCCAATCAATGTTTAATTGCATATCATCTGTACATTAACTAATCAATCGCTCTTGCCTAGCTCTCGGTGCGCCAGCATTACTTCTCTCCAGTTCGCATTGGGGCCCCATTCCTGGCCAAGGTTATTTTTTCAGACAACCTCCCTCACAGTACATTTCCTGCTCGCACCATCCTGTCCGCCACCGTTATCCCTTACTAAACAAAAGCTGAGTATCATACATGGAGTACATTTCAGCTAATTAGTGCTGCTAGCTAAACAGGTGTTCTGTATTTGCCACAGTATGCAGCTAAGAGAGTACAAAGTACCTAGTTAAAACAATACATAGCAAAATGTGTCTAGTAAAATAATACTTTGTAATTTTCAGTACCTAGGAGTGATTACATAGTGAATACATAGTATAGTAAATAGCTAGTACATAGTGATTATATTTCAGGTATATATAATGATTATGTCAGGTATGTTTCTCAATAGTATGTCAACAAAAACCCTCAAACACGTCTATAGATATACTGTAGAGAACATTCTGATAGGCTGCATCGATGCATGGGGGGTGGGGCGGAGATGCTACTTCACAGGGCCGAACGAAGCTGCAGAGTGTTGTAAATTTTGTTGACTCCATCTTGAGCACAAGCCCTACAAACTACAAAGGACATAATCAAGGCGCGGTGCCTCAGAAAGGCAGCGTCCATTATTATGGAGCTCCAGCACACAAGCCATACCATTAGGTAAGAGATACAGAAGCGTGAAGGCACACACTCAGTGATTCACGAACATCGTCTTCCCTTCTGCCATCAATTCCGAAATGGACATTAAACCCATGAACACTACCTCTCATTTAAAATATATTTTATTAAAGCGTGGTTCAGTACTTGAAGCTATGATGCTGTGGCCATTACAGAATCTTGGATGGCACAGGTGCAGGACTGCTAGGTTTCAGATGTTTCAGAAAGGACAGGAAGTGAGGTAAAAGAGGTTGTTTGCATGACACTGTTGATCAGAGATAGCGTCACGGCTGCGGAAAAGGAGAAAGTCGTGGAGGGATTGCTTACGCAGTGTCTGTGGGTGGAAGATAGGAGCAGGATGGGCTCAATAGCTTTACAGGGTGTTTCTTCCATAGGCTACTCAATAGTAACAGGGACATTGAGGAGCAGATAGGGAGACAGATTCTGGAAATGTGTGATAATAACCGGGTTGTTGTGGTGGGAGACATTAATTTCCCAAATGTCGATTGGCATCTCCCTAGAGCGAGGGGTTTAGATGGGGTGGAGTTTGTTAGAAGTGTTCAGGAAGGTTTTTTGAAACTGTATGTAGATAAGCCTACAAGAGGAGAGGCTGTAATGCATCTGGTATTGGGAAATAAACCAAGTCAGGCGTCATATCTGTTATCGGGAGACAGTTTTGGAGATAGTGATCACAATTCTATCTCTTTAACCAGAGCATTGGAGAGGGGCATGAATAGACAAGTTTGGAGAGCGTTTAATTGAAGTAAGGGGAAATAAGAGGCTATCAGGTAGGAACTTGGAAGCATAAACTGGAAACAGATGTTCTCAGAGAAACGTACGGAAGAAATGTGTGAAATGTTCATGGGCTATTTGCGTGGAGTTCTACATAGGGACCATACAGGAGGAATGGTAAGGTACAGGAAACGTGGTGCACAAAGACAGTTTTAAAACTTATCAAGAAATTACCAAAGATTCAAAAAACTAGATAATGCTATAGATCTAGAAGATTATAAAGCTAGACTTAAGTATAAAATTAGGAGAGCTAAAAGGGATCATGAGAAGACCTAAGCGGGCAGAATTAACGAGAGCAACAAGACATTCTACAAGTATGCAAAGAGCAAGAGGGTAAGACGTGAGAGAATAGGATCAATCAGGTGTGACATTAGAATAGTTTGTATGGAACCGGCGGAGATAGCAGAGGTACTGAATGAATACTTTGCTTCAGTTTTCACCACGGCAAAGGATCTTGACGATTGTAGGGATGACTCACAGAGGACTGGAAAGCTTGAGCATATCGATATTAAAGAACAGAATGTGCTGGAGCTTTGTGAAAGCATCTAGTTGGATAAGTCACCGGGACGGGGCGAGATGTACCCCTGTCTACTGTCGGAGGCAAAGGAGGAGACTGCTAATTCTCTGGCGATGACCTTTGCATCATCAATGGGGACGGAAGACATTCCAGAGGATTTGACAGTTATGGATGTTGTTCCCTTATTCAAGAAAGGGAATAGAGATAGCCCATAAAATTATAGATCAGTGAGTCCTAAATTATTGGTTGGCAAGTTGATGGAAAAGATACTGTGAGGCAGGATTTATGAACATTTGGGGAGGCATGAAATGATTAGAAATAGTCAGCATAGATTTGTCAAAGACAGAACGTGCGATAGGAGCCTGATTGAATTTTCTGAAAATGTGACATTGATGTAGAGCAATAGATGCAGTGTTTAGGGATTTCAGCAAGGCATTTGATTGTTTCAATGAGCGACTGAAGTGAAACCAAGTGCAGGACACAGGGATGGAGATTAATTTAGGATTCTTACGCGGACTTGAACGTTGAACAGTAAACAGGAGGGATCTTGACACGGAGCCTTGACATGCCACTTCTTAGGTGAACCTAGAAAATGCAGCAAAACTTAGAACAAACGGTTCTCAACGGCCGGGAATCGTAGTTATCACACAGGAAAGGACCAACGAACTGGCAACTAGTGGTTGTGACGCAAAGGTTCTTATACTGAGTCTTTGATGGAAAGGTCTGACAGATACCGGCTTCACTTTGGAAACGTTGAATGTAGGATAGATGTGCATAGATTTGGGTAGTTTGAGTCGGACCGCCGAGGAGTTGAAAATTCTCTACAATCTCGAATGGTCCCAGGAAAAGGGGGCGAGTTTCTTGGGCTCTGTATTGAGGGGATGTACTTAGAAGAGAGCCAAACCTTCCGCCCAGGCCGATAATCAGGTGCAGAATCCGATGGCGGTCGGTAATCCTCCGGTTATCGTCGACTGAACGGAGTAGGGCCGCGCTTGTGTCTTTCCAGATCTTGCGGCAGCAGCAGAGATGGTCCTGAAATGAAGGAACAGCAATATCATTTTCAATAGCGGAACAGAGGGGGTGGGTATCGAGGGAGCATTCAAAGAGAGACATTCCATTGGCAGTACTGACCAATGGGGCTGTGAGCGTTCTCTACCCCAGCGAGATGGGTGCTCTAGGCAACCAGGTTGTTGGCGATTACGCAGCGTAGAGCTGCTTCCAGATCCTGTTTAGCTCGCTCTGTTTGCCCGTTCGTCTGCTGATAAAAGCCAGACGCAATATTTCCTGAGGCTCTAAGGGTTTGACAAAAAGATCTCCAAACTTGAGAGATGAATTGGGGGCACCGGTCAGAAATAATGTTCGACGGAATCCCGTGAAGACGGAAGACGTGATGGACGAGAAGGTCGGCCGTTTCACTAGCTGTAGGCAGTTTGGGAAGGGCTACGAAGTGCACAGCTTTGGAGAAACGGCCCACCACGGTGAGTATAGTAGTGGTCCCATGTGAAGGGGGTAGTCCCGTAACGAAGTCCAGCACAATGTGAGACCAAGGGCGGCTAGGAATGGGTAGGGTCCGAAGCAAGCCAGCAGCTGGTCTCTGTGAGGTTGTTCCACGGGCAGAAACAGAACAGGCAGAGACAAAGGAATGGGTGTCAGCATCCATGGAGAGCCACCAGAAATGTTTCTTGAGGAAGGACAGAGTCAGAACGATCCCGGGAGACGTTTGCCCCAACTGGAGAAGCTGAGATCAAACGGAGTCGGGCACAAAGAGGCGATTGGAGGGCCCGTTGCCTGGGTTTGGCTGAGTCTGTGAGCTTCTTTGACTATGGCCTCAATCTCCCAGCTGAGGGCAGCCACTATAAATGATGGCGGAAGGATGGTGTCGGGATTGGGAAGGCCCTCCTCGGAAATGTATTGATAGAAGAGGGCATCGGGCTTCCAGTTCTTGGACGCCGGACGATAGCTGAGTGTAAATATGAACCGACCGAATAATAATGCCGAACGTGCCTGGCGGGAATTCAGGCGTTTGGCGGTTTGGATATATGCAAGGTTCTTGTGATCGTTACAGACGATAAACGGATGTTCCGCTCCCTTCAGCCAGCGCCTCCACTCCTCCAGAGCAATTCTGACCGCCAGTAACAACTGGTTCCCTACGTCGTAATACCGTTCGGCGAGAAAAGAAGTCACAGGAATGAAGTTTCTGGTCAGAGCCTGAACGTTGGGAGAGGACCGCTCCACGCCAAAGCCGAGGGTCGACCTCCACAAAGAATTGACAAGAGGGTTCTGGTTGGACCAGGGTGGGAGCGGAGTTGGGACGCCTCTTCAGCTCCGAGAAGGCAGCTTCCGCTTCGGGTTCCCAGTGAAAAGGGATCTTCGGAGTCGTGAGTCGAGTAAGGGGCGCTGCCACCCGGTTGTAATCTCTGATGAAACTACGATTAAATTTACGAACCGCAGAAATCGCTTGAGTTGCTTGAGTGTCGTGGGTGTTGGCCACTCCGCTACTGCCCGGATCTTTTAGGGATCTGCTCTCCCTTGCCCACTCTCGATAATCTATCCTAAGAAATTGAATTAACATGAAATTCGCACTTCTCGGCTTTGACGAATGGTTTATTCTCCCAGAGCCTCTGCAGAACATTACGGACATGGTGGAAGTGTTCTTGAAGACTGTTGGAGAAGATTAAAATGTCATCCAAATAAACAAACAACGAAGCGATTAATAAAATCTGTAAGGACATCGTTTATCATGGCTTGGAAAACGCCCGGGGCTTTGGTGAGGCCGAATGACATGACCAGGTACTGGAACTGACCAAGAGGGGTGTTTTCTTTTTTGTCTGGCTCACCAGGATCCCCCTTTCTGCTGGTGAGCCTTCCTTCTTTGGCCGAAGGGGACAGGTAGCTCGGAAGTGGCCGGACTAGCTGCAATATAGACACTAACCCGCTCACTATCTCCGGAGTCAACAACGGGAGAGAGGCGGCTCGGTCCCAACTGCATGAGTTCCTCTCCTGGAGCAGGAGGAGGACAGGGACTTGTTCATGCGGGAGGTGGAAACGAGTGTGGAGTTCCACATGAATGTAACAGTAAAATGTGGAATTTCTTAAAGTCGTTACAGTCATGGACACATTAATAGTCAACAAATCAGCAGTGGGCTGAGACTCGTTACAGCACCTTCAGGAGGTGTTGGCCATGAAATTTCCAGTGTTGAAGCACCCTTCGATCCCGGTCTACAATTTGATTAGTGATTAAACATCAGCAGACGTCTGGGAGAGAATCTTTGAGACAGAGTTCTCTGTCCACATCGCGTCTTCTCTGTTCCTTCTTCCAGTATCGGGACTTTCAAGGTACTTGTCTCTGGTTTTCCTTAACTGCAAAGAGTTTGGCGCAACTCTTCAACTTCTGATCAGGGCCAACCATTTTCTTTATGGAATATAGACTCGACGCCGAGTGTGAAATTCCATGCAAAGATCAGACCTGCGAACAGTACGCAGACTTGGTCTCACCAACGGCCAGTATAGATACAACAAACGATTAACACTTTTCAAATCGCACGTCCCTACAAAACGCCATTTTTTCCGCCTCACCATTGGCTTCACCTTTCTATGCCTGATGAACCATGCTCCAAACAACAGCTAGCAGTTCTCTATGAAACTGTAAGGCTGATCTAACAAATTACAACATAGTAGGCCGTCTTATGAGACACTCGTTCTTTTCAAAAATATTAATGACAGAGCAGGTACTCCGAGTGTACTTTTTTATACAGTTATTAACTAACAAGTCCACCGCGTTGGTAACCGTTGGGGTGACGACCTACCAGGGCTAGCACAGCGACCGAGTCTCTGACACTGAGTCTGCGGCTGTGGCTCAGAAGGGAAAGGACAGAGAAGGAATCGAGTGGTGATACGGTATCCCATAGTTGTGTATATAAGAGAGTCTGTGGACGCGATAGAGAGACCCAGATGGTATGTTGTCTCCAAGGTCCCAGGGTCAGTGATATCTCGAATCGTGCCCACGACATCCTAAATTCGAAAGGTGAGTAACCAGGCATCTTGATACATATTGATAACCCTGATGCAGGCAGGGAAAAAAGAGGAGCTCCTAAAGAAACAACTTAGAGAGGACCTCCGGTCTAACATTCTCTGGATTCTGATAGTGCCAGGCCCAGGTGAGTACAAGAATAGTATAGTGCGATTTGAGAGATGCACGTGTGTCTGCGGAACAGGTATAAAATAACGGATTTCAGATTTCTACATTTTTGGGAGCTTCTTGGGGGAAAGAATGACGGATACACTTAACGAGAATGGTGAGGCAATATCCTTGCCTCAGGTTTTCTCGACTTGTTTGGAACGTCTTGAACTAATTTTGGAGGGGGATGGGAAGGGTGGTGATAGGGCTGGGGATGTTGGTTTACAAGCATAGGCAGTGTATAGTGAGACTGCCAAGGAGGAGCAGATGTTGGGCAAAACTGCAGTAAGTGGCATACTGCAGTGTAAAAGGGGCCAAATTTGTAAAAGGTAGAAAAATACAGGACTAAGGTGTTATAGTTCAATGCATGCAGAATACAAAATCATGTCGATGATCTTGAGCACCGTTAGAGATTGGCAGGTATGAATTTGTGAGTATGATGGAGACATGACTGAAAGAGGATTGTAATTGGGAGCTGAATATCCAGGGATACACAGTCTATCGAAAAGATAGGCATGAAGGCAGAGGAGGAGAGGTAGCTCTAAAAACTAAATCAAATGTTATCAAGAGGTGACTGAGGATCGGAAGGTGTAGAATCCTTGTGGGTAGAGTTACGTAACTGCCAGGGTAAAAGTACCCTGTTGGGAGTTATATACAAGCCCCGGAACAGTAGACAGCATGTGGTTACAAATTACAGCGGGGTATCGAAAAAGCATGTCAATAGGGTAATGATATATTAGTCATGGGAGATTTCGATATGCAGATAGACTGGGAAAATTATGTTGATGCTGAATCCGATAATAGACAAATTGTGGAATGCCCGTGAGATGTCCTTTTAGAGCAGCTAGTGGTTGAGCTCCGCAGGGATCAGCAATTCTAGACTTGGTGTTATGTAATGGAACATATGATTTTGGACTTTAAGGAAAAACGCAGTGATTATAATATGATAGAATTAACACTGAATTTGATAGAAAGAGAAGGTGAAGTCAGGGGTATCGGCTCTACAGTGGAGTAAAATAAATTACAGAGTCATGATAGAAAAGCTTGCTAAAGTTGACTGGAAGGGGCACTAGCAAGGATGACGGTAGGACAGTTTTCACTGGATTTTCTGCGAGAAAATCGGAATGCGTAGGAACGATACTTCTCTAAGAAGAAGTATTCAAAAGACAGATTGATACAACCGTAGTTGACGTCAAAACCAACTAAAAAGCCAAACAGAGGGCATATAATAGAGCTAAAAATAATGGGAAGTTAGATGATTGGGACTTTTTATAAACCGACAGAAGGCAATTGAAGAAAAAAACACGAGGGAAAATATGAAATATGAAGGTTAGCTAGCTGATAATAATAATTGCATATTCCCTCCAATTCAGGTTAACTTATGGAAATGAAAGCAGATCTCCCTACCCCTGCTAACAGCACAGTCTGTACTGGTCACGTGATTTAACTTTAAATAAATCGTTGGACTATTTATTTTATTTTTATTGCGATGGAGAGAAGAGTAGGCCTTTCTGGCCCCTCCAACTGAGCCGCCCATCTATCCTTTAATTTAATCCTAGCCTAATCAAGAGACAATTTGCAAATAACCAATTAACTCACCAATCTTCTCTTCTTTCCCATCATTTTGAAACGCCTTCCCTAGTCTTTACATGCAAGCTTCTTACTTAAGCCTCACGAGCACAACCAGACCTATCCGCAGGGCTAACGAAGCACCTCTGTCCGAAATATATTCTTCTCCAAAAATGCTGTCTGGTCTGCTGAGTTACTCTGACAGTTTCTGTGCACCCATGGATATCGAGCATCCGCAGAATCTATTGTGCTTAGATATTCCAAAATTCGATAGGTTTCAATGAGAATTTTCCTCATTCTTCTGAACTCTGCCAAATACAGACCCAGAGCCATCAAACCGTCCCCATACGTTTACCCTTAAATTCATGGAACTATTCTCGTGGATCTCCACTTGACCGTCTCCAACGCCAGCTCATCATTTCGTAGAAAAAGGTTCAGCCTCAGATATTTCACATTACATTCTAATCTACTCGAAATGAATATTCACACTGCATTTTATTTTCTTACCAGCTAGTCAATCTGCACGTTAATATTTAGCGAACCGTAGACGAGGATTCCCAAGGCCCTTTGCACCACTGATTTCTGAATTTGCTCCCCTTTCAAAAATAGTCTATTCCTTTATTCTTTCTACAAACGTGCATGAACATGCACTTACCGACGCTATATTCCACCTTCCACTTTGCTGCCAATTCGCTACAGACTCCCTTCTTCATCGACATTACCTGCTCTTCCACCTATATCTCCACCGTTCGCACACTAAGTCACAAAGTTTTCTATCCCGTCATCGAAAATCATGGACATAATCAGTATAACCTGAAAATAAGCCGTCCCAATATTGCTCATGTGGAAAAGCACTCGTCATCGGCAGCCAATTACAAAAGGGCCATTTATTCCGACTTTTTGCCCCCGGTCAGTCAGCCAGTCTTCTGTCATTGGCTAATGCCTTCTGGAAATCCAAATAAACAGTATTTCAAACAATTGAATCCCCTATCACTGCTGCATTCCTGTTTTACTTCTTCCCTTCTGAGGAACAGAGACACTGTGCCAGAGAGCACGTCGCTGCGAATTTCGTCCGGCAGGACGTTCCTAACAGTATCCAAAACAGTATAGTCGTTAACGAGGAAAGCTGCCATAGGGGTATTCTGCACTGCCTGCTTATTCCTGTACCCTCTCCTGATAGTCACCCAACTACTTACCTTCCTGCAGCTGCTGCTTATCACCTCTTCATTTTCCTGTATGACGGTCATCCAGCTGCACCTCCAGTTCCCTAAGTTCCCTAACAAGGAACGACTGACCCGGGACACATTCTCATTGCACTATGAACTAATGGACAAAGAGAAGTAGGGAGAGGGGGGGAAGAGAGAGAAGAGAAAGAGAGATAAAGGGAGGAGAGAGGGTGGAAGTAATATGAAAATAACGACAAATAGAAAGCAAGAAGGAAGTGAAGACATAAACTTGGTTTTGTCTTCGCCTCTTCTCGCACAAACCTCCCAAGTCTAATTTGAAACTAACCACTAAGACTTATAGACTCCAGCAAACCTATAGATCACGATATCTGAAGCCCCGCCGAAAAGTGGTCTCAACATTCTGCAGTCGCTGATCTCATTAACCAATTTTACGAGTTTTTGCCTCATGAACAAGGACGAGGCCTACATCCAACGTAACGCCACCATCGAAATGCTGGACTGAATGTTCATTAACTGTTTTCTGGTCAGTAAAGCCAATCAGCTAAAAAAAAAGCCCAGTAAAACACTGAAGGAACAGTGGGTAAATACATGACTGTGAAAAGATAGATAGTGGCTGCACGAGCCTTTGCTGTGTTGGTCGTAACTATAAATCACAGAATACACTTCCTGCCCATATTATTCGTTTCCTATCCCCGTAATGTATTATAGACGATACATTAAAGACATACCACTGTAGACGTGCCACTCCTTTTTCATTTTTATTCAGACCTGTGACACATAAGATGTAATCAAAGCACACTGAGGGTCTGCACAGTCATTCTATATTCAATATGCGGTAGCATTTACGCACAGGACTACTCGGACAATTCTAAAGCGAATTACGCATGAAAACGGCAGACGATCACCGCAAAGTATTGCTACATTTTTATACTTGTAGTTCATTCTAATATATGAAAATGTCACACAATTACATTGCACAAGGCGTTTGTATTGCCCCGGTGCAAGTTTCACTGCATTAGACAGGAGCAAATAATTCGCGCGTACTGCCAACCAGCGAGATTCACTGCGCACATACGAACGACGAGATAGTGTTGAGCAGAGGCGAGCTCAGAGAGCTGTATCTCACGCTGCACGAATATTTGGAACCCTTGCTCCAGGCAGCGGTCGGTTTCCGTAGGTAGGTCTGGTCCGTCTTTGGAGGCACTGCGCCTGTCATCATAACGTTCTCCGTCTCGACTCCACCCTCGGTCCAGCGAAGCACTACCAAACCCGGCTTAAAGCAACTCACCAAGCAAGACAGAGTGGCCGGTACCCGAGCCGGTTTCCTCCGGCGAGGAAGGAAGCAGGAGAATCGAGGGATCCCGGGGCTCGCTACCTGCATGTGAGAGAAGAAAATGTTCGTTTGCTTGTGGAATCCGTCAACAGCGACAGACACTGCCCCGAACTCCTGAAAAAAGATAGCCCGCCACAGACTTTACCATGAACCACCAATGTTACAGATATCAGCGAACCGTGGGTCACAGAACGTCGCTGACCAATTAAAAGCTTCTGAGATTAATCCTACCTCCCGTATCTCTGACAATAGCCTCTTCCGGTTACACGGCAAATTATTTTCTACAGGTTTTCTTTTTTTTTAACCACATGTTCTTTCAGACACGTAATTCCAGACCTCAGCCGAGTTTTGAACTCTAACTGCTAAAAATCTGTCTATTTATACCTCTTCTTGGAGCCATCGTGTTATTTTCACTTCACTGAGGAAAGGCCTTTGTGGGGACACCAATATATCCCCAGATGTAAAATGCTATCACTGCGTTCTTGTTGCAGTTAGTATATCGCTATTATAGCTCGGGGCGTCAGAGTTCGGAGTTCAATTCCGGCATTCTCTGTAAGCATGCCTGCATATATCTTCTCCTGTGCTTTCCTCCGTTTTCATCCCACAGTCCAACAACGTACCGTTTAGTAGATCAATAAAAGTATACATAACTGTTCCGTGATTAGGCTCGGGTCAAATCGGTGTGTTGTTGGGTGACATGGCTCGAAAGGCTGGAAGGGTCTGTTTCGTGTTGTATCTCAAAATAAATAGAGATAGATACATAAATAAAATAAATATAGTAATGAAGTCTGTAATATTGCAAAATACGGCTGTGATGGACGGTGTAGCGCTCTGCGACGCTCTGTAATAGGAAAGACTACGCAGATTTGCAAATCTCCCGAAACAACAACTTAACGCTGAATGTTGGAGAATGAGTTAGAGAGTGGTCTGACAGGCTCAGTAAGATTTTCACTGAATGTCACGGTCAACGTCTACTCGTATTTTTACTAGTATATGGCACCAATGTTGCATTTCTTTGTCTCAAACTGTACCTGTGTTAAATTATCCTCGAGAGCTGTAGATAGCGCTTACGGGAGGGGGCGGGTGGGTAAAAATCTGTTTTTTATCACAGTTAGGATTCAATGTGGGAGATGAGGTAGTGGATATGTGGGAAATAAGACGTTGATCTCTTGTTAAATGTTGAGAACTGTCGGTTTGCCAGCACCGGAGTTGCCTCAAGAGTTGAACATCAAAGACTGATCTAAAGTATGTTGAAGTAGTTCATAGAATCGAATGACAGTGTATCAAGGAGACAAATGGCCTCCTCTGTGCCGAACTGAACGCGAATATTCGAACGAAGGAGCGGGCCATACTCCAGATAGTGCAGACCCACCCAATCGCACATTTCGTCTGGAGATTTCTCCAACAGCGGAGATTGTTAGTGGAGTAAGACGAAATTGAACAAGGCAGTACGTACTCCAAAGTATATGGGATCGTCCCCTTGCCGAAAATGTATCCGCTATCTCAGACCCCACAGTCATACACGGCGGAGTTCCGGGGCTTTCACCATTGACGGATGCGTTGGAGTACTGTGTCGCTCCAGAATAAATGCTTAGGCATTTAGGATAGACGTTATTCTTTTTTATTGTGGATTCCAAACGGCGCTGGCGCATTTTTGGACACAGAAGGATTCTAGAGAGTTGTGAAGGCGTACAATGGGAGTTGTAGTCGCGGCTCTGACATGTCCTGATTTGTGGGTTATGCGGTTGGCAGGGCCGAATGACGTCTTCCTGTCCTCCCGTATCTTCCTCAGATCGAAGCAAGGTCGAGGACGACAGTTGCTGTTGCTTTGAAGGAGACGGAGTTTGGGATCATTGAGACAATTAGTTGATGAATTGGAGCATTTTCCTCTTCTCAAACCCACTCCGACCATCACACTCTCCTCAGCCCAATAAGCCCCACACTGTCCATGGCTCACAGTGTCAAGCATCCAGGTGCTAGCTTGTGTCTGTGAGCGGGACTGATGCAGCTGCAAACCCTGTCATCTGCCCGTGCAGCTGGAATTGTCGCTAGTTCCTGAGAGGGGGTTGGGAGAGTCGGACGAAACTTTTAAAACTACTGAAGTTTTTTTTCCGTGAAGACAATTTCAGTTAAGTCTTATTAAATATTTTACAGGTGTGTGTGTGTGTGTGTGTGTGTGTGTGTGTGTGTGTGTGTGAGAGAGAGAGAGAGAGAGAGAGAGAGAGAGAGAGAGAGAGAGAACGCAGAATGCATCAGCCCTTGATTATCCATCAGAGAGATGAATAGAGAATTCCTGAGACGGACAGTCCTATAAGGTGAGGTGTAATTTCACAACGCATTTCCTTACACGTAGAATCAGAGGGTCATAGAACACTACAGAACAAAACGGGCCATTTGGCCCATCGTCTGCGACGAACCATTACTCTGTCTCGTCCTTTTGACCTGTAGGCGTACAAGAGAGTTCCATACCACACCCATCGAAACTGCTCTTAATGTTGAAATCGACCCCACATCCACCACTTTTCTGTATCTCCAGTAATTAAAGATGCAACAAATCTACTCAAGGACCATCAAGTTTCTTTTGGTTCCACGCGTACATTACCACTCTAAACTTCTACATGAATACTTCTTTTCGCTTGCTCTGCTTTTCCTCCTAATGCACAGTATCTATACAAACTCTAAGAATTTTGCTGGAGACACATTATGTTTTTTTTTTGGTCCTGCTGATTTCCTTCTTAAGTGTTCTCTTGCAGTTCTTATACTTGTCGACCTCTTTTGTGCATGGCTGCCTATACCTGCTATACATCTTCTTTTCCTTAATCAGAAACTCAAAAGCTTTCGAAAACCTATGTTTCCCAAACCTCTTATCATTGTATTTATTTCTGTCAGGACTTTAAACACTCTGCACTTTCAAAAATTCTGTTTTAAAGAACTCCCACATACAAACACCACCTCGAGAGAAAACAACATTTCCCAATTCATTCTTCCAAATCTATTCTGCTGCCATCCGACTTGGCATTTCTCCAATTTAGAATCTCAACTCAAGCACCACAGCTATATGTTTCCGCAACTACGTTGAATCTAATGGCACTGTGATCACTAGATACAAAGTGATCCCAACATAATGTATTTCACCTGCTCCGTCTCCTTCCCTATTAGGAGATCTGGTATCACACGCTCTCTAGTTGACGCATATATATACAGAAGAGTACATTCCAGAGCACAATTGGCAAACTCGTTCCCTTCCAGGCCTTTTACAGTATGGAAGTCCCAGTTAATTTTGAGAAAGTTAAAATCAACTGCTATCAAATCTTTTGTTTTATGCAATAGTTTGTGGACCTTCTACAAGTTTGCTCCTCGAAATACCGCCGATTGTTGGGCGGTCTGTAATATAATCCCAGTTAAGTAGTCATACATTTCTCATTCGTCAGTCGACCCAGAAAGCCTCTCTACACGAGGTCCCCCGCCTGTCCTGACTGAGCACTGCCATGTCATTTTCCTTGGCTAGTAATGTAATTCCTCCCCTCTTTGTTAAAAGTCAATATCTGTCCTCCTACTTATTTGCTATACCTGATGTTAAATATCTGGCCCTCATAACCAGCATTAAACTGCTCTGTGTGCGCGTCAATGAAATAGTGCACAAAAGTTTTATAAAGTATTAAGTCCTTTCACCAGAGTTATTAAACAAGTTTGTGAATATTCCAGAGATACTAGCATTCACATATCTCACAGGCTATGCTCTCTGTTTTCTTCTTTAAGCCCGAATGCTGCAAATGACCCACACCGCCCAATATTACAAAATCTAGAAAATTCTGTACTGGTATCGTGAGCACGTTTTCTTTGTTATTTGTTCTACTGTGATTGGCTACAAGAGAATTAACCTCAGTATAGTATATGGTGACATATACACACTCCGTTATATATTGCTTTGAGCTTTGAATCATTATATTGCTACCCTGATCCTTCGGCAAGTATAGTTTTGGAATTGCTTCGCGGTTACACAGGGGCCCCGCACCCGTAAAGCTTAGAATCAGATTCAGAATCAGGATCAACATCACTGGCATAGGTCGTGATATTTGTTTTTTTGTAATTTATCTGTTTATTGAAGTTCATCATCAAACAAACATTTCCATAAGATGTGTTTCAGACATTGTACATATATATCATATAATCATATATATCACAAATCTCCACAAAGTATTAATCTGAGGTATACATTTATAAAAAAGAGTGGAAAGAAAAAAACAAGCAAAAGGAAAGAACTATGTACAAGTAGGAAGTGATCTTTATTTTTTACTATGAATGAATAGTAAAATGAATACAGATTCATTGACTTGTGAGAATAAAATCAGGCCTATGAAGCACTAAGTAGTTAAACCATTTTTCCCAGTATGAATCAAATTGTTCCAACTTATGATTAACAGATGCTGTTATCTTGTCCATTTTGTAAATGTCAATTGTAATTTCCAATCATGTATTTAATGTTGGGCTCTCCTGTGATAACCATTTCCTAGTAAGAGTCTTTTAACCAGCCACCAACAGTATATTCATTAAATATTTATCTCTTTACAACCATTCTTGAGGTATATATCCAAAATATTTGGTCTTACTCTCTAAGGGTATTTCACATTTAAAGATGTATTGTAGGGGATTGTGTTTCCCCCTCCAATAGTTTTTGATAACAGGGCTGTCCCAAAAAATATGATAATGATTTGCATTTTGATTTCCACAATTTCTCCAGCAAACAGGGAGGTTACTATCATAATGGGATTCTGAGAGGGTATAATAAAATATCTTATCAAGGTTTTCAATTCAAACTCCCTCTATGTCTGCGAACTGATACACTTCCATTGATACCTCCATATTATTGTCTATTCTTCCTCAGATATAATTATCCCTCTTTCTTCTCCCATTTTGTTTTAATGTATGAAGTCGAAAGTGTTTTAAGATTTGACAACCCCTTATACATGCTTGAAATGATCCTACTACCATTACCTGAATTATATGCTTTTCTAAAGAGCTCTATCAAGCATGTATTTGCCTTGGTTACATTTTTAAGCGTCTTATTAACATATTGTCGCATCTGTAAATACTGATAAAAATCTTGTTTTTCTGATGAATGTTTCTCTTTAAGCATTTCAAAACTGAACAGTGTTCCTTCTTTCATTATGTTGCAAAGAACTGTTATTCCTTTAGCTGTCCAGTCCTTAGATCTAGCATCTAATTTATTTGGTGTAAAATCCGAGTCATATGCACACCATTTAAGAATTGCAATATCTCCCTCTAGATTATATTATTTTATAGTAGCTTTCCATATTTTAAGAGTCAATTTCACCCATGGGTTATGAATAGTATTTACGTACTTTTGCAGGTTGTTATCAGCCAAAATTGCTGATGGGAATAGGAAGTACCCGCTCCTCAATATTTATCCATTGAGCGTCATAAGATGGGTTGCACCAACCTATCACAGCTCTCAACTGTGCTGCAAAATAATAATCTCTAAGAGAAGGTAGGCCCCATCTCCCCTTTTCCTTTGCTATTTGCAAAGTTTTGAGACGAACTCTAGGACTTTTACCCTGCCAAATATACCTTGATAGCATCTTGTTCCATTCATAGAATTGATTTTGATTAATCTCTATTGGTAGGGTCTGAAAGAGATATAATTGTCTGGGCAGTACATTCATTTTAATAGACTCAATCCTTAAAATGAGACTGAGAAAAGGAATCAGGTTCCATTTTGCCACATCTTCCTTAATTTTTTTATATAAAGGCTGATAATTACATTCTGATAATGTTGCCAAATCTTTTGGTCTAATGATGCCCAAATATATATATTTTTATATTGAGTTTTCAAATGATTACAGAAGGAAAGAAAAAAAAGTTATCAACCCTTCCCCCTCCCCTTAACCCCTTCCCCCTAACATATCCCTATAGAAAGAAAGAAAGAAAAAGAGAAGAAAAAAAGAAAGAAAGAAAGAAAGAATGCCTGGATATTGGAAGATCCCCACATGCTCCGTGGAGTTCATAATAGCTTTAGTATATATATTTATTTCTTTCAGCAAATAACCAGTAATTTTATCTTTGGGGCACCTATATATTTAGTCCTATCTTTTGCAAATAAGGGCGCCAAATTTTCAGAAATGTTTCATATTTATCTCTTAAATTACAAGTTTTTTTTCAAGTAGAATACTACTAAAGATTTCGTTCTTCCAGCGATCTATACTTAAGTATGAATCCGTTTCCAAGTAACTGCAATTGCCTTTTTGGCTACTGCCAATGCAATTTTTATGAATTCTTTCTGATATTTATTCAATTTGGGTTTCGTTTTTGTCCCTTCAATATCGCCTAGTAAAAATAATATTGGGTTATGTGGAAGTTGTGTTCCAATAATTTGTTCCAGTAAAATTCTTAAATTTGTCCAAAAAGGTTGAATTTTAAAACAAGACCAAGTAGAATGTAAAAAAGTACCAATTTCTTGATACATCGGAAGCATTGATCAGATAAATTTGGGTTTAATTCATTTACTTTTGTGGTGTAACATATAATTGATGTAAAAAGTTATATTGTACTAATCTTAAACGGACATTTGTTGCATTTGTCATACTGTCAAGACATAGTCTTGACTAACTTGTTTCTTCAATTTTGATATTCAAGTCAGTTTCTCATTTTTGTCTTGACGTATGAATTCCTTGTTTAATTGCCTGTTTTTGAATCAAACTATACGTACATGATTTTTTTTTTTAATTTTTCCTTTTTGAATTAAAGTTTCTATTTCATTAGGTTTCGGCAATAACATTGTTTGACCCAGTTTATCTCTTAAATAAGCCCTTAATTGGAAATAACAAAAAATAGTGTCACTTGATATTTTGAATTTATTCTTTAATTGATCAAATGACATTAATATTCCTCCTTCAAAACAGTCTCCTATATATCTAATCCCTTTTTGAAACCAGTCGTATAAAAGTTGGCTATCCATTGTAAAAGGAATAAGGTTATTTTGAATTAAAGGTCTCTGTGCTAATAAAGATTTCCTTATCTCATCGTAAACAATTATCTTATTCCATAAATCAATCAAATGTTTTAATATAAGAGATTCTTTCTTTTCCCGTATCCGTTTAGATTCCCACTTATATATATAATAGCTTCTGGTATATTTTCTCCTACTTTATCTAGTTCTATTCTAATCCATGCAGGCTTATCTTCATCAAAAAAAGATGCAAAAAATCTAAGTTGATTTGCTTTATCATAATTCATAAAGTTTGGAGGTTGTAACCCTCCTAGATCAAATTTACATGTCAATTTTTCCAACGATATTCTTGACATCTTACCTTTCCAAATGAACTTCTTCACACATTTATTTAACTCTTGAAAAAACTTCTGGGGTAGTTATATTGGTAGGGTTTGGAATAAATATTGTAATCTACGGAATATATTCATTTTTACAGCATTTACTCTGCCTACTAATGTTATTGGTAACATCATCCATTTATCAAGATCTTCTTGAATTTTTTTCAATAATGGTAAATAATTTAATTTATATAAATTATTTATATCATTACCAACTCTTATACCTAAATATTTCATACCATTTATCGGCCATCTAAATTGAGTTATTAATCGACATTGACTATAATCTCCTTTTGTAAGAGGTAGAATTTCACTTCTATCCCAATTTATTTTGTAGCCTGATATTTTCCAATATTCTTCCAATCTAGAAGATAATTTACGTAGCGAATACAATGGGTTTGTTAAATAAAGCAGAACATTGTCAGCAAATGTTAATCTTGTATTCCTCCTGGTTAACTCTGAAACTCTTAATATCTGGGTCCGTTCTAATTAATTCAGCTAATGGTTCTATCGCCAACACAAATAAAGCAGGTGATAATGGACAACCTTGTCTAGTTGACCTTGTTAACTGAAATGATGTTGAAATTTGGCCATTTGTCACCACTTTAGCTTTGAGGTTAGTATTTAAGGTTTTAATCCATTTTATAAAAGATACTCCTAATCCATATTTTTCCAATACCTTAAATAAAAAATCCCATTCCAATCTATCAAATGCTTTTTCTGCATTTAAAGCAACTGCCACACTCATTTCCTCCCTCTTTTGTGCCAAATTATTTATGCTAAGTAATTGGGTTACATTATCTGCCGATTGTCTATTTTTGATAAATCTTGTTTGATCCATATGTATCAATTATGGTAAGTATTTAGAAAATCTACGAGATAAAATGTTTGCTATTATTTTATAATCGGTGTTTAACAAAGAAATAGGTCTGTATAATGTTGGCGATGTCCAAATATTTGAAAGACTCTGTGTGCCATGCCCAGGGGTATCGACTTTCAATTTCTCTTGGTGGGCTATAGTAATATGAAAGTAATTGGGTTTTATTTATGTTGATCCTGTATCCTGATAATTGACCGCATTGTTCAAAGGATTACATCAATTTAGGCAAAGAGTACTTTGGTTGCTCTAGATAGATCAAGATGTCATCCGCATAACAAGCCAATTTATGCTCTGTCCCTTTAATAGTAATTCCCCTGATATCTTCATTTTGTCTGATGTATTTAGCTAATGGTTCCAGATATAACGCGAAGGGTAGTGGTAACCCTGCAGAACCCTGTCTCGTGCCCCTTTCTAGGGTAAGATTATTTGATAAATATCCATTGATTTTAATCCTAGCACTAGGATTGCCATATAATGTTTGTATAGTTTTAATAATTGTATCTTGGAAACCAAATCTATGTAAAACTCTGTAAAGAAAACTCCAATTAACCGAATCAAATGATTTTTCAGCGTCCACGCTTATCAGTATTGCTTCGATTTTATTTTTTTGTATATGATCCATAATGTGAAGTTGTCCTTCGAAAATTGTCTTGTGTCTGGCGTTGTCGTATAAAACCTGTCTGACCGTTACCTATCAGTATGGGTAGAAACTCCACTAATCGTTTGGCCATGATGGAGGAAAATAACCTATAATCTACATTAAGAACGGATATTGGTCTGAATGACCCGCATTCCATTTTATCCTTGCCTTCTTTCAGTATAGCTGAGATTATCGCTTCCTTCCAACTGGGTGGCATTTGTGTCTTTTTGGAGCCCAGTCAGTGTGGGGAGTAAAACACGAATTAACTCATTTTTAAATTATTTGTACCACACTGCCGTATACCCATCTGATCCTGGTGACTTGCTTAATTTAAGCCTATTAATCGCAGCTTTTAATTCGACTTCAGTTATATCAGCAGTCATCGTTCTATTTTGTTCTTTGCTTAAAGTGGGCAACTCTAGAGAATTCAAGAACGTGTCAATTTGGGTATGATTCCCCCTGGAACTTTGGAATATAGAGTTTCGTAAAACACTTTAAAAGCTTCTTGAATTTCACTTAGCTTTTTTTTTTTATCATTTTCGTTATTGGGTCCCTAATTCTATGAATTGTATTTTCTGCTATCTTTTTTTTTAGCTTCCACGCCAGTATTTTCATAGATTTCGATCCACTTTAATAATGTCTCTGTTTCAGAAACATTAAGTTTTTCCTGATTTCCTGCATAGCCAAATTATTTATTTCATCCCTAACTCTTTTAATTTCCCCTAATGTTCCTGTGCCAAATTCAATTTGTGTTTTTTCTCCAGTTCCTTCAGCCTATTTTGTAATTCCTCTAATGTTTCATTCCTTATTTTTTTCTTATATGAAGATTTCGCTATAATTTTCACTCTTAAGACGGCCTTCAGAGTATCCCAGAACATGGGAGGTGAAACCTCTCCATTATCATTAAATTCTAAGTAGAGACCAATTTCTTTTTTAATTTGTTCCTTAAAGTACGGATCATTGAGTATACTTGAATTTAGCTTCCAAATAATATTCTTTGGCTGTAGGTCAAAATCAACAGATAAATATATAGGTGCATGGTCACTTACATCTATTGTCCCAATTCCGCAGGTGTTTATTTTGTCTTTGTCTTTTCCAAATGTTATGAAATAGTCTATTCTTTTATACACAGAATGGGAGCAGAATAATGAGTGTAATCCCTTCTGTCAGGGAAATGTCCCTCCATACATCAATTAAACCAACATCCTCAAAAAGTGTATTAACTTTCTTGTGTAAAGATTTTGTTTCATAGGTTTTTATATTGGAAGAGTCTAAGTTTGGTTGTAATTGTAATTTCAAGTCTCCCCCCACATATCAAGAGACCTTCTGTTTCCATTACCAAAATAACAGGTTTTTGTTTTTAAAGAAACCGATATCACTTCCCGGAGGTGATATTTATATTCAATAGAGTAATTGAATTGCCGCCTATATTCCCCCTTACCAGAATATATCTGCCCTCTTTATCTCCCATTCTCTTTAGTTTTTTTTTTATGCTCATTATTACTAAAATGAGTATCCTGTAAATATACTACATGGGCTTTTTCATTTTGGATAAAATTCTCTTACGTTAGATTGGCTTTAATAGCTCATTGACATTAAAAGAAATGAGTTTTATCTTGTCCTTAGCCATCTGTATTTATCTGTCAATGTATCATTGAGATTAGAATAAAACTTAATCGATCAACTCCCTGAACAAATAAGAACCAAGAAATTCAAATAATAACAAAAATGGCAACGAACGTGTGATTTCAAGGCTGAGGTCTCTAGTAGATGACCCTGTTTTGAGCTAGAGGAAATGTCTAGCTGTGGGGGATAACCCCTCCTACTTGTGAGTTGAGGACCCCCATTGCAGTATTCATAAAAGTCAGTGAACAAATCCATTACACAGAAAAGGTTTCCCTGTGAACTCCTCCTATATATTCATATTCATGTATGCATATATATATTCTCATTTTGTTGGGGAAAAAGGAGTAAGTGAGCGAATAAAGAATAACAACTCAGTAATATAACATCCACATTATAATACGTGTTTCTTGAGATAGGTATATCACCATGTAGTTTTGATTCTGTTTAGCTTCTCAACATTTTTAAAGTTACCCAAACCTTATGGCTCTTCTGAAGGGGGTGGGGACTGTCTTTGGGAAACTCCCGGTCCCTTCCTGTTATATTTCCCTTGGCCTCCTCCCGTCTCCTGCCTTCTCGATTCTCGCACTATTTCCCAAGCAGAGCGGGATAATTCCTGAATCAGGCTTTAGGTGGTGATATTCGTTAAGTTCATTGCAGAAGTACATTGCTATACATGATAAATTTAGAAAAAAATAGTGTATATATATGTTCACGCATACATACACACACACACATACACATATGCATATATACACTCTAGATATGTGTGTGTGTGTGTGTGTGTGTGTGTGTGTGTGTGTGTGTGTGTGTGTCTGTGTGTCTATTAAATACCTAGATCAGTTAAATAGTGCAAAACCAAAAATTTAATAGAGAAAATATTGCGGTTTGTGCGGTAGCACAGACAGGAGAAAGTCTGTAGATGCTGGAAATCCAAACAACACGCACAAAATGCTGTAGGAAATCAGTAGGCCAGGCAACATCTAGGAAAAGATTGCAGTCGACATTTCGCTCCGAAATCTTTCGGCATTACTGGAGAGAAAAAGAAAGTTGAATACTACTCCTTTTTTTTTTTTGCTCCAGTAATGCATTTTGTGTGTGTCGCTGAGGTAGTTTTCATGGGTTCAATGTGCATTTAGAAATCGGATGGCAAAGTGGAATACTGTGTCCTGAATCGCTGAATGTGTGCTATCTACCTCCTCCCTAATTGTAACAAGAACAAATGGGTTTCCTTTTTGAGACACCGCTCCTTGAAAATGTCTTGGATTCTAGGGACACTCGTACCCATGATGGTGCAGATTAATTTTACGAAACTCTGAAGCTTACTTCGGTTGTGTGCAGTAGGAGCTACCGTCCACCCATACCAGACGGTGATGCAGCTAGTCAGAATGCTTTCCATGGTAGTCTGCAGATTTTTTACGATTGTAACATACCGAATGAACTCAAATTCCGAATGAAATAGAGCTGCTGTCTTACATTCTTTATAGTTGCATCAATATGCTGGAACCAGGTTAGAAATTCACTTCAGCACTTGAAATTGCCCAAATTGTCCACGCCTGAATTTTCTATGAGGATTGATTTGTGCTCCCTCATGTTACCCTTTCTGATGTCTGCAAATTTATGGTTGGCTTGGAGAGAACAATGATTACTAGGCAGCTGATGACAGCATGCTCCACCATTTTTGTGTCAAGTGCTACTTATTTTCCCAATTACTGAAGGTCTCATCTCTCTCCAAAGCACATTCGGCAATAGAACAACTTGTCTATTTCGGTCCAAAACCAGAAGTTATACAGTGAATTCAAAATTAAATCTATGTTATTCTTCGCCCCCTATTCTGAAAGACAGCAGATCCTGATGAATATTCTCAACCAGAAACGGGAACTCGCCACTCCTTTCCAAAGATGCTACCTGAACTTCCGAGATTCTTCAGAATTTTGTACGTGTCCATTCAACTAAACTTCGCTACCAAGGGCTCCTACAAAACATATATGGCGAGGAAGACATTCACCTCCCACCTTTCTATCTGCGAGTCCTTCCTCTTCTTGTTCTTCTTAATCCTATCATACATTTTTGGGCATAGTTCACCAATAGGAGCATGACGGAGTCCTCTTTCCAGGGCCAATAGAAGGTGGTTCGGCCCAGGGGCTTCTGCTCTGACCATTTGGTGTCATAGGCCTTCCTGGCGAAGAATCATTCCCTCTCAGGGATAGGAGGTTTGGAGCCTCTGATGACGTTTCTTTAGCTCTGGGGATTTACGGGATGGATTTGCGAGCCGCACATCCAACCCACCTGTTTTCGCAGCCAGGTTGGCGACCGTCGATGACAGAGCTGACAATTATATAATTGGATAATAAATTTTATTTGAACTTTGATCTATGGACTGCATTCCTCCCCCTACGCTTTAATGAATGTTCATATTTTGCCTGGTAGTTTTCAAAGTTTCAAATGAATTGAATGATCCACTCCTGTTCACGTTTAAAAGGCATTTCGCTCTTTGGCTATGTTCCCTCTCCTGCCACCGGGTAGGAGGCTCCTAGGGACAAGCGATGAAAGTTTCCCTTTCCTTTCTTCTTCAAATATTTTGTTAGATGATGTTCCACGCCGGCCATGGCGGCACACTACTACCAGCTAATGATCACATAGAATTTTGAGCTGCTCTTCATTCCAGCTCTCTACGCCTACAGATTACATTGGTTGTACAGATCACCTGACCGAACATTTAAAAAAGATCACTCTATTCAACTTCAATCATTTCAATCAGTTCACTTTAATCAGCATGCAGGGCCTGTTTCTGGATTGTAGTGCTCAATGGCTGCTATTGTATGGTCTGCTCCGGTTTATGGTCTATGGATGTAAATGCTGTTTTCTCTCACTGCAAAAAGCGCTATGAAACACTGAGCTACTATCAAATATACGGTCAGCAGTCTGAGAACAATTGTTTTCTGGAGCGATTCCCTGCACGATATTCTATGCTGCACCACAGCCGGAAGTTCTTTGGATAATTCTGATTATCAATACAGAATAAAGGCACATTAAAAGAACCGGCACTCATTTCGTGGCCTTATTCTTCGAAAGTTAAATTCACAGGCTCCTACAAACAGCAAATTTGTACTACTGCACTTAAATCCACTTGGAAAAACTAATTAGCCGATATAGGCATCACACGCTCTTTATCAGAATCAAAATCAGCGTCAGCTTTAATGTCAATGGCATACGCTGAGAAATTTGTTGTTTTGCAGCAGCTATACATTGAGGTATATAACAAAACGAAAATCTTTAAATTATCATACCATATATATAAGTTGTTCAGACAGAGGGGAACTTCGTCGAGTTATCGTATAGCCTTTGCGATGCAGTGAGTTATGAGGATTTACGGGAGACAAGCATCTTTCCGGACGCAGGGATAAATTTTGATTGAAGAGTATGAAATAAATACATATTTCCATAAGTATGTAAAACATCCGCTTCATATTCAGAAACCAGGAGAAAGAGATTGAATGCGGTGGGAGAAAGTGAACAGGCAGGATAAGAGGAAATAGTGTTTACATTCATCAGGGAGCGTGGTGATTCCATTGCACCCACTGCTTCAGGGTGATGTGGATCCAGGCTTAACTGCTGTTTTTAAGAGTAAGTTAGATAGATCCGTACAACCAGTATTATGTTACGGGTATACGGGAAGTATTTCATACTTTAAACCTCCACCTCTTAAGTTGCTGGGATTTTTTTTCTTAATTAAACACGAAATGATGTGGCGGAAAAGGCTCAGCTTGCGTTTTTTCGGGGACAATTTGTAACATTTTGTAAAGTTAAATAGCAGTTGTTTTCACGGAAGGAAGTGTGTGTGTGAGTGTTGTGGTGGGGAGATGGTTGCCTTTTGGCGGTGGACGGGAGATTATCGGGTAATCTGGTGATTGCAACTGTCTATCTTGCTCCATAACTGTCTGGCACAGATTCAGTGTATTGCTCGTCCCCCTCTTTTCTTGATTTGGTATATCCATTCTATTTTCATGAGGCATAAGTCCACTATCTTTTAAATCCTAATCGTAATTAGGCAAACGGTAAAATGCAGATGAAATAATGTGCTTCCTGTGAGGGCTGTGGATTGGCAGACCATACATTGAACCAAGATCACGTGGTCAAAAGAATCGGTGCGCATTGAGCAGACTGCTTTGGGGAAAACGTTGCTATGTTTCTCGCGAACTAAGCTGATAATGTCGTCTCAGCCAATTTCACTAAAATACCAGTGTAGTATACTTGTTATGTAAAGATATAATTTCAGCTATATCTCATCATGTAGTTCATTAGTACAAAGCTCCATCGCAGCAAAGAAGGTAAGTCTTCTCTCTTCAGCGCTGCTGAATCTGTATTGGCTTGCAAGGACTTTCTCTGGCGCTGGAGCCTAACGATCAATACTGGTAGATCATAGACTGACAGAACTTAAAGAACTCACAATGCTTCACAACGCCTCCAGAAAATGGTCGACACAACCCAGTGCATCACTGGCAAAATCATCCCCACCAACGGACGCATATACATGGAGCGCTGCGACAAGAAACCAACATCCATCATTAAAGTCCCCCAACCGTCCAGGTCATGCTCCCTTCTCGCTACAACAATCAGACAGGAGGCACAGAAGTGTTAAATCCAATTTCACCCAGTTGAGAAATAGTTATTACTATTCAACCATTGGACAACTGAAGCAGCGTGGATAACTTTACTTACCCCGATTCTGACTTGATTCTACAACCTGAAGAATCATTTTCAGAATCTTTACAACTCCTGGCTTCAGTGTCGATTTCATAAATCGATTGGACTTCTATATTTTCTTGTAAATTCTTGTAAGAAAATGAATCCCAATGTAGTGTATGATAACAAATGCATTTTGACCTTGACTACTGCAGAGCTCCCACAAGACTAACTGGTTCCCGTCACGTGACCAGATTCTGTTCAACTATAACTTGTAAATAATGTCACTATTATTTCAGTTATGACCAAAACAAACCAAAAATCATTTGTAAAATTAAAGTCAATCTCAGCAACCTGACGAGCAGGAAATTAACATGGAATTATAGCGAAACTGTAACGGGGATTCACTGCATGTAGCTTCACTGATACATCTCGTGTTTAACGAAAATGATTTAAAACTCGTCTCTTGCTCTTTTCTGATTCAGCAGCAGGAGATACCCACAAGCAAAAAATGCACTATGCACGTGTTTAAAGTTGCAAGAATTTACTTTATTGGTTTAGAAGAATAAAATACAGAGCGTAACTGATTAATAAAGTCTTTGAAGAGATTAAATATTACTCATCAAAGAATCACTAAGCCGCGCACAAAATATACTGCCGAGTGAACTGCAAGTGCCCGACAGCTTCTTTTTCTCTCTTTCCCTCTCTCAGGCCTATGATTCTATCTCCAACTCTTAGCACTCGTCGTGAGTGAGCCGAACAGAAGTTTACCACTTGCACAAAGAAATTGCCAATTACACCCTTATAGATTCCATCAAAGATCTATCATAACATTTATCCCAGTACTTTTCCAGACAAATTGAGTTCTCACAATAATCTACTCCCAGGGGCACAAACTGGTACTCACAGTAACTTCTAAAAATTTCAAGTCCAAGTTTAAAAGTCATCTGGGTATAGACGAGTACAGCCAAATGAAACTGTTTACATCTGGAGCAAGGTGCAAAACACGGTACCAACAGTCACACACAGCACACAGCACACGGAGCACATACAATTTTGATTCTATCAAAGGTATAACTGTTCAAAAATAATTTAAAATCTAATATAGCCCTGGTTCTTTTTCAGAGAAATAATTACGATAGCCTATGCAAAATTCCCTCCATTACCGTTAAGATCCTCCATACTCGGAAACTTTAGACCAATGCAGTATTTTTTTCTCATTTACGCACTCACCAGGGCCCTGTATTATGGCTCTTTGCTCGAATACTCAACTAACATAGTATTCTGCAACCTTCTGCTTTACTACTTGTATTACATTTGATTAACGTTCAGAGATCGAGATAGAAGCGCACAAAGGTCGTTTCAAATCCACTTGTGTCACTACACAAAAAACATTGAAATTGTGTTCTCTCTCTGAAAAGGTAAACGTCCTCTCGTTTTCGTGAATTTAATCTCACGAAATTTATATATCCCTTCTATATATCCCTGCCGCACTTCAGGCTTCTCTGAACCGACCCATAATGCGGATTGATTTTGTCCCTATAAACAGTCCTGGACTCATTGCACTTCACTCGATCACCTTAATATTTGAAATAGATTGTGCACAACTGAGAGTTATTTCTGTGAAATTTTCTTCAGTACGATTGAAAATGGATGACAGAAATTTGCCATGCACTGTATCATTTACTCTTCATATTTTTTATTCTCTTACAGATTTATAGAAAATGTCTTATTTATATAAATCGCGAACATGAGCACTTTGATTGCTGTTCTCCTTATGTCCTGTTATTGCACCCTTAAGATATTCCAATATTCCGCATAAAATTCCTGTCAAAATAAATATACTCCTTTCAATCTGACTCTCTCTGGATCTGTCTCTTTCCGTGTCTTTGTCTCTCTATGTCTGTCTATCCCTCACTCTCTCTCTCCATTGCTCTGTTTCTCCATTTTTCAATTTATTGATTCCATTTTTGAGAATTCTGTTCATAATTTATTTGACCGACATTATCACCAATTCCCCTCATCTGTGACCATTTAAAATGGTCTATTTACGTTGATCAATGGCTTTGCACATATTTTTTTCCTACCGTTTTACTTTTGAAAGCCTAGATGCTTACTGGACATTGTGACCTTTCTATCTTCGGTTGTAAAGGTAGTGAAATCTGTGTAAATTAGGGTTGATTAACTCAAATGTCTCTCTCCTAAACCTGGAGATTATGGATTCAATCATTTCAATGTATCCTTATATGGGGAACACTACGACGGGAATCAATTATGTTTACGCTCCTTTCACTCGCCCCAACACATGCGTGCCTTTCAGGAGGTGGAGAATTCAATTTACGATCATTCATAACTGTGTTCTGTCCACGACTCGAAATGGACAGGTATATATGCATGTGGTCATTTGGTGAAATTCGTTCCCATAGAGAGACCAAGTCATTTGGTGCATTATGGAAGAGATTGGAAACTGGCTTAAGAAGAAGGCAGGATATTGGGTTTTAAAAATACTATCAGATATAACATAATGCCGAAGCAGACAGAAGTGAGTCGAATTTCCTAGTTATGCCTCTATATCCGATTTTCTGCTACAGTTGTAGGTAGACGTCAATGATTTTTTTCAGAATACAGTACTCTCGATCAAATGGCCTCAGCTCACTCCTGCATCTTGTGACCTGATATAATTCCAGGAAGGCAGTACTCTTTGTTCAAATACCCTTGCACTAACTGTTGAGCAAAACCTACTGCTTCTATATCACATACTCTGGTTCCATTATCCTTAGTGTATGTGGTGTGTGCTATCAACCCATGACAATTCATGAGACTTGGTTTTATTTTCACGAATCTATATTGGTTCCGGCCCATTTCTACTGCTGTTTCCGTAGTCTCTCTCTCACTCTCTCTCTCTCTCTCTCTCTCTCTCTCTCTCTCTCTCTCTCTCTCTCTCTCTCTCTCTCTCTCTCTCTCTCTCTCTCTCTCTCTCTCTCTCTCTCTCCCCCATCTCTCTTCACACCTCTCACTGCCTCTCACTGTTCCTCTTTCTCACTCTCTGCATCTCTCTCGATCTATCTTTCTCTATCTCTTTCCCGCCTTCTCTTATCTCTGTCCTCTCTCCCACTCTCTCATTCTGTTATCTCGCTCTCTCTCTCACTCTCTTTGTACCCACATGAGCGCACATATGTGATTGTGTTCCTATCTTTATTTATTAAAGATACACAAAAAGTATAATCTGTGAAAATTGGCGTAACACATGGATGGATATTGTATAACCAACTCTTAGAGAACTTTGTATCGCAAGTCTTCTGTACACAGCAATACCATTTGATATTGGAGCAGAATTAGGCCATTTGGCCCATCGAGCCGGTTGTTCCATTCAATCACGACTCATCCCTTTATCGCCTCCACAGTCCCACTCCCCGGCGTCCACCCCCCCCCCACCCCCATAATTCAGTGCCGTGTCCAATCAAAAACCTATCAATCTCTGCCTTAAATATGCCCAACAACCTGGCCTACATAGTTGCTTCTGATAGCAGATTTAACAAATTCACCATCCTCTGGCTAAATAAATTTCTCCTCATGACTGTTTTATATGGACGACGTTCTATCATGGGGCTCTCCCCTCTGGTCTCCCTCACGATGGGAAACATCCTTTCCACAGCTGTTCGGTCCAGACCTTTCCACATTCGAAAGGTTTCAATGAGATCCCTCATTATCCTTTTAAATGTCAGCAAGTTTAGACACAGATTCATCAACGTCCCTGGTTCAATTCATTCACGGAATCATCTTTCTGAACCTTCTCCAATGCTAGTACATCGATTCAAAGATAGGAGCCCAAAACTGTTCACAGTACTCAATGTCAGACCTCATTAGTGGCATTTAAAGTCTCAGCATTACATGCCAGGTCTTGGATTCGAGACCTCTTGAAATGATTGGGAACATTACATTTGCCTTCCACTCGACAGGCTCAAGCTGCATAACCTTTAGGGTGTTCTGTACAAGGTCTCTCAAGTCCCTTTGCATCTCAGAGATTTAGAGTTTCTTCCCTTATAGATAATATTTATTTTTACTACCAAAGTGCATGACCACGTATTTTACAACATTGGATTTCATTTCACAATTTCATTCCCATTTGCACAATCTATCTAAGTTTTTCTGCAGCCTGCTTGTTTCCTCAACAGTATCTGCCTCTTCACCAATCTCCGTATCATCTGCAAACTTGGCAACCAAAGTCATTTATTCTATTATCTAATCTATTGATATACAGCAGAGCAATAAGCAGTCCCAACACCGACCCCCGCGGATCATCACTAGTCACTGGCATCAGGCAGAAAAGGATAATTTTATTCCCACCAGCTGCCTCCTACCGAAATCAGAATCAGGTTTATTATCATCGGCGTCTGACGTGCATTTTGATATCGTAGCAGAAGCATTTCAATGCAATACATATTTTAGCAGAGAAATAATAATAAAATTAAAATATAATAAATAAACAAGTAAATCAATTATGTATATTGAATAGATTAAAAATCGTGCAAAGAACAGAAATAATGTATATTGAAAAATGTCAATTAGTGTCCAAAGCTTTAATGTCCATTTAGGAATCGGATGACAGAGGGGAGGAAACTGTTCCTGAATCGCTCAGTGTGTGCTTTTAGGCTTCTGTATCTCCTATCTGATGGTAACAGTGAGCAAAAAGCATTCCCTGAGTGCTGGAGGTCCTTGATAATGGACGCCGCCTTTCTAAGACATCGCTCCCGGTAGATGTCTTGGGAACTTTGTAAGCTTGTATCCAAGATGGAGCTGACTAGATTTACAACATTATGCACCTTCCTCCGCTCCTGTGCAGTTGCCCCTCCATACCAGACAGCGTTGCATCCTTTCAGAATGCCCTCCACGGTACAACTAGAGAATTATTTGAGTGCATTTATTGGCATCCCACACTCTCTTCAAACTCCGAATAAAGTATAGCGGCTGCATTGCCTTCTTTATAAATACATCGATATGTTGGGAGCAGGTTAGATCTTCAGAGTTCTTGACACCCAGGGATATGAAGCTGTTCACTCTCTCCACTTCTGATCCCTCAATGAAGATTAGTATGTGTCCCTTCGTCCTACCCTTCCTGAAGTCCAACTCTTTTGGCTTACTACAGTTGAGATCAGGTTGTTGCTGAGGCACCACTCCACTAGTTGTCATATCTCACTCCTGTACGACCTCTCGTCATCACCTGGGATACTACTAAAAATGGTGGTATCATCAGTAAAGTTATTGATGGTATTGCAACTATACCTAGCCACGCAGTCATGTGCATATAGAGATTAGAGTAGTGGACTAAGTACAAACTCCTGAGGTGCGCCAGTATTGATCGTCAAAGAGGAGGATATGTTGCCGCACAGATTAGGAAGTCGAGGATCCAATTGCAGAGGTACAGAGGCCCAGGTTCTGCAACCTCTCAAACAGGATTGTGGGAATGATGGTATTAAATGCTGAGCTATAGTTAATGAACAGCATCCTGACGTAGGTGTTTGTGTTGGCCAGGTGTTCTAAAACCGTGAGGAAAGCCATTGAGATTGCGTCTGCTGTTGACCGATTGTGGCGATAGGCAAATTTCAAGAGGTCCAGAGCCTTGTTGAGGCCTGAGTTCAGTCTAGTCATGATCAACCTCTCAAAGTTATTGATCACTTTACCGGCCGATAGTCATTAATGAAGTTCACGTTATTCTTCTTAGGCACTGGTATCATTGTTCCCTTTTTGAAGCGTGGGAACTTCCGCCCATGGCAGTCAGAGGCTGAGATTGCCCTTGAATACTCTCGCTAGTTGGTTGGCAGAGGTTTTCAGAGTCTTACCAGTGCTCCATCGGGACCTTCCGCCTTGCAAGGATTCACTCTCTTTAAAGACAGCCTAAAATTGGCCTCTGAGAGGGAGGTCATAGGGTCATCAGATGCAGCAGGGATCTTTACCTTTAAAGCGTGCATAGAAGGCGTTGAGTTTATCTGGTAGTCAAGCTTCTCTGCCATTCATGACATTGTGTTTCGCTTCAATTAGCCAATACTCCCACTATGCCAATAACTTTCCTCTAACACTGTGGCTCTTAACTTGATAGGTAGTTCAATGCGTGGAACTTTGTCAAAGGCCTTCTGAAAAATTAGATATGAAGATCCACTGCATCCCTTTTATCTATCATACTTGTAATCACGTCAATGAATTCCAACAGGTTCGACAGTCAAGAGTCAAGAGACAGTTGGGAAGCCACATCTTCCCAACCACTGAGGTCAGGCTAACTGAATCTAAAATTTCCTTTCTGCTGTCTTCCACCTTCCGTGAAGAGTGGAATGACATTTGCAATGTTCCAGTCCCCTGGCACCATCACCGAGACCAATGATTTCTCGAAGATCATTACTAATGTCTCCAAACTATCTTCCACTACCTCTTTCAGTTTCCTGGACTGCAGTTCATCTGCACCTGGAGACATGTACCTTTAGATCTTTAGATTTATGAACACCTTCCCGCTTGTAATGTGCACTTGTCACTTCTTTTGCCTCACACCCTTTAACATGTGACACAGTGCTAGTGTCAGACACAGCGAACACTTGTGCAAAATCGTTATTTAGCTAATCTGCCATCTCTTTCTTCCCGATTATTCTTTCTCCCGCCTTGTTTTCTGGCGGTCCGATATCCACTCGTATCTTTTTTTGTTAAATATTTGGAAAAAAAGCTTTTACTATCCTCCTCGATATTGTTTGCTAGCTTGCTTTTATTTTTAGTCTTCTCCCTCCTATCGATTTGGCTGCTCTATTTATACTTTAGTAGCTTTCCATCCTCTACCATCCCGGAACTTTTTGCTTTGTTTTATGCCCTCTCTTTTGCTTTTACATTAGTTTTAACCTCCCTTGACAGGCACAGTTGTACCATTGTGCCATTTGAATACTTTCTTGTCTTTGGAAGGCATCTATCCTGTACCGTTTTCACTTATCCAGTAAGTCACTCCATTGCTGCTCTGCTGTCATCCCTGTCAACATCTCCATCCAACTTACTCTGGCCAACTCTCAGACCACTGTAATTTAATTTACTCCACTGAAATAGAGTTACATAGGGTTTAGTTACTCCCAGTCAAATTTGAAGCTGAACTCAGCCATGTTGTGATCACTGTCTTCTAACGGTTCTTTTAGCTTAAGCTCCGTAGTCGCCTGCACTCCATTACATAACACCCAATCCAGTGTAGCTGATCCCCTGGGTAGCTGATCCCCTCTAAAGAGCCATCTCGTAGGCATTCAACCAAACCTATTCCCTTTAGATCCATTACCAACCTGATTTTCCCAATCGACCTGCATGTTGAAAACACCATGGCTATCATAACATTGCCCATTTGACATGCATTTTTTTCTTTCCAGTTGTAAAACGTGCTCCACATCCAGCTACTGTTGGGAGGCCAATGCAGCTGCCATCAGGGTCATTTCACCCTCACCCAATTTCTCAATTCAACCTGCAAGGGTTCAAGATCTTCCGATCCTATGTGACATTGTCCTACCTAATTTGAATACATTATTTATTAGCAGAGCCACGCCACTCCCTTTGCATATCTCTGTATCAACGTGTAACCTTGGATATTCAGATCCTAACTACAACTATTCTTCACCCATGTTTCAGTAATGGTCACGACATCTTTTCTGACACTTTGTAATAGTGTCATAAGATCATAAATTCACATTCTTATACCGTGCATTAATATATAACAGTTTGACTACTGCATTTGCAACCCTTTTTGATTCTGCATCCCTAATGCAACGATACTTAGCCAGTGGGCCACTATTTTTTCTATCAGCTGTCTGCCCTTCTTGATAGTCAGACTGCATGCTATCGTTGCATTTTGACTCTCCATGTTATGCCCCTTCCCTTTACAGCAGTTCTCACCTGTTGTCAAATTAATTTAATCCTTGCTAAACAGCACTAACAAACCTGCCTGCGAGAATATTGGTCCCCTTCGGGGTACCCCAAATAAAAAAAAATACATTGCATGTCACCGTTATATATTGTCCTTCAAACAAAGTTTATACTAAAGCCAATTTTATCAAGCACTTTTTGGCCCTGTTGTTCAACATGTCTGTGAGGTTTACGAGTCCTTGCTTTTATTAAGGCCAATACAGCACATTTGTTTGTTCTGTCTGTCATTAATGCAGAAGTGAGGATCAAATGTTAAAAATGAAGAAGAGTTTGTTGAGAAAATATTTGGAGTATTATTTGTCGCCATCCTTCAAGAATAAAATGTCAATAAGCTTCAAGGACTACAGACAAAATTTACAAGGACGTTTCCAGATTTGTGGATCTGAGTCATTGTAAAGGATTATATTCTCTCGAGCATAGGTGAATAAAGTGATATTTGATATGGTACAGAAAGTTATGAGCAGTTATGGATATGGTAAATGCAAGCGGACTTTTTCCACTGAGTTTGGGTGGGACTTGAATCAGAGGTCCTGAATTATGAGTCATAATGTTGCACAAGGAGACAATGAGTCCAAGGTCTTCAAGCAGGTGTGTTTTACTTATATTATAAAATTTGCTTACTGAATTCATGCAACCTTTATGCCGGCCATCGTTTTCTCAGTATTACAAAATCATTAATGTTTGCATAATTTCAGCCTTCCATCTTCTAAGTTGATGCAAATAAATTATGCAGTTGTCACTGCGTATAGAAATAATATTGTATTAATCAGTGGGAACTCGATAACAACATCGTTCCACAAATATATATCTGTATTAGTTCGTTGGATTATAAGAGTCTCCTTCGCCACCTTCTTCTCTGTTGCTTGAGGCAAAGTTCGTCCTACAATAGTGAAATCTCAAGCCACACTCACAATTGCAAAATTATGACTTTCTAAAGGACACTCTTTCAATCCCTTGGCAAAACTCGGGTGGGTGTTGTTGCTACGTTCGTCCCACCAATGCATAATGCAGAATGGATTCATTATCCACAGTCAAAGTAGACAACAAACAATTCTCATAAATGCTGAAACCACAATCCAGACGTTCCTGTCTCGTCACCTCCTCTGGACAAGCCCAGTGGTTTCCCCCTTGATGACATCTGGATAAATCTAACCCTTTCCCAGTACCAGTCATAGCAGTAGCATAAGGATATCTAAGTATTCTCATAATATCAACCAACATTGGGAACCCTTTCCAAAGAGTAACTTAAATAATTTCCATGTTGGGAATGTGAAAAATTACACCAATATATGAATTTCCTTTACTATCATCATGCGTACCTAGGCTAGCGCAAAACATCTTACGTGATTCAAGGGCAGTTCTTTCTCATCCATTCTACTAATTGCTGATCTGATACCCAATTAAGTACTTGATGTGCATCGCATTGCAATAAATCAATTATAGCGAGCAACCAATTGGTATATGTAGCACAGATTTCAGGTTTATATGTTCCCTTATGTACGAGGTTTCTGCGGTAAATTTTCTAATTTGCTGCATCTTGAAGGGGCTTCAGAAATTTAATTAAATCCAGCAATACCTGTGATGCACTCCGACCAATTTGATTAGTCTGTATCTAATACCAATGATTTTTCTTCAGTAATATCTCCCATTTTCTGCTAAAGAAATTATATCAGGATTTCTAAGTCAGCTATATCTAAGGTATTGGCCTTGACTGCCCCGATACGTAACCTGCTCCCGCAAATTCCAATAGTCCTCTTTCGCTTTTATTTGTGACTGTTTTAAACGCACTACTGCTTTGTTGTCTCCCAAGTATGTTATCTATCTGTAGATAAGCGTTCAGGTCCTATTATTTCAGTTAAATTAAAAATTACTTGCGAATGCTAATACCCTGGTACCGAAGTGACAGATTCGTCTGTATCTACTAATACAAACCCTTCCTCGTTTGCGATACTCTTTGCTACAGACATACTTATTTGGGACTGACTTTTGTGTCTAAGTAGACTTTAAATTTGTTTCTTCTTTCGTATTGATAGGCTGCAATATGATTGGCCTCAGTGATGCCACTACATTCGTTATTATCGTCAAAATATATGGCAAAACTACATGGCACGTTGTTCTATGTTGTTTCACCATTTAACCATCATATTATTTAATGTGACTTTCATCCTTCCCATGATTCCACTAGACTATGGTCTACAGGGTAAATGAAATATAGGCTTGATCCCTCAGTGTGCATCATCTGGATTGTAAAATGTGTTCTGATTCTATACTCCATGGAAATTCCCAGCGAGGACAACCCCTTAGGATATTTGCAGTGTATTTGACCGTATTAGACTTGGTCGGGAAAGCTTCCACCCACTTGGTGGAAGTGTCTACCGCTACACTAATATATTTGTACCCTCCTGGGGTTGTTGGTAAGGGTCCAACATAATCCAGTTGTAAATTAGTCCGAGGCCCTCCCACTGGTTTAGTATTTCGGAGGGCTCCTTTCTTTATATTTCCATCCAGATTGTATTCTGCACAACTCTTGTCTTCGCAATTGCTTACTTAGCGTTCCACTGCGCCCGTCATCCAAAACCACCAACACACCTCTTTGTTTTTTTCACGATACTATCGGTTCCCTGGTGTCCCCATAGCTCATGGCACCATTGGGTCATCTGATTTCCTTCTCCTCTGGGACAACAAATTTCCCTTTACAGAAACACAGAAAAACTGGAGCACAATTCAGACCCTTAGGCCGTCAATGCTTGCCGAACATGTACTTAATTTAGAAATTACCTAGGGTTACCTATGCCCATCTATTTTTCTAAGCTTCGTGTATCTTTCCTGGGGTATCTTAAAACACCTTACCGTGTATTTATACAGGACTACTCCAAAATTAACATGTGCATCTTTGTTCTCTTTGTACGGTGCTGATCGAGCTCATTCTATTAATATTTTTAATTCTTTGTCTTTCTTCTGCTCCTCAGTTGAATCCATAACTTGACTCTGTTGTTCCTTCTGTCTTAGTATCTACACCATCTGCGGCTGCCATTCCTGCCTGTTTGAAGTTGCTTGTTTCCGTAAATATTAGCCTTCCTTCTCCCCGCAGGGGGTAATTTTTTACGGGCTTTCACCTTTATGACTCCGTATTCTTTCCCTTTGCTTCTTCAAATATATACTCAAAACAATTGCAGATGGAAGAGGCTTTCCGTTTGCTGAAACAAACCCTCTTTCTTCCCACAGAGGCAAATATTCTGTATGACTATACTTTCATACATGCATACATAAGTATTTTCAGAGTGTATGACGAACCTGGATGAGAAACGTATACCACTGCTGTCAGTTCTGCTATCTGCGCACTCATGCTAACTCTAAGGCTATGCAATATATTTTCTGGCCATGTTCATCCTCCACATATATGCCGGGTCCAGTTCCCCTCTCACCTATATGCAATGGCAAGGAGCCATCTACAGAGAGAAAAAAAATAGAGTTTTTCCTTCTCCTTTGAGTCTTCGTTAGAACCATAGAACTATAGCAAATTACAGGACAGAAACAGGCCCTTTGGCGCTTCTTGACTGTGCCAAACCATTTTTCTGTCTAGTCTCACTGACCTGCACCTGGACCATATCCCTCCATTCCCCGCTCATCCATGTACCTGTCCAAGTTTTTCTTAAATGTTAAAAGTGAGTCCGCATTTACCACTTCATCTGGCAGCTCATTCCACATTCCCACTACTCTCTGTGTGAAGAAAATCCCCCCTAATGTTCCCTTTAAACTTTTCCCTTTCACCTTTAACCCATGACCTCTGTTTTTTTCTCCCCTAGTTGTCAGACATTATTTTATCTGATCTGCTTTTACACAATTTTGATTTGAAACAAATGGTCACTGGGTATCATTTGCTGCGAATGCTTGACGATCACGTTCACCACCTTGGTACACCAGATTGTCAGCTAACAGAGTGGTGGTATTAACTCACTTTACACTAATGTTTACCCCTTGCACGGCAATGTTAATTTAGCAATTATGTTTTATCTTACTGAACCATCATTAAGCCTTACAACGAGTGTACTAAGTGTGTGGAGATATGGTCTGCCAGTATTATATGTAGATCAAGTCCCACTATGTATGCAGAATGTAGCAACCCCAGAAAACAGCTAACGAGTGTTCTTTTTCTCACATACGATTTACACATTTTCTACTGTTGGGAGCCTGCGTGCAGTATGTGCGACTGGTCTTACCTCTCCTTGTGTTTCTGCTGAGAGGGTCGCATCAGTTCTGGCCATCTCCAATGAAAATGTCTCATTTGCTTTTGGGTTCAGAGCAATCGCAATTGCAAACGCTTGCTTCAGGGCTGTAGTGGACTGGGTATGCTGTGCTTTCCATTCTCACAACATATTCTTTTCAGTAAATCCATTAAAGGATCTGCCTTAGTGGAAAGTACCTAAATCCCTAAAGTATGATCCACTTTTAAGAAATTTAAAAGTGGATAAAGGTGGAAGTACTGACGCTTTTAAGAAATTTAAAAGTGGATAAAGGTGGAAGTACTGGCGCTTTTAAGAAATTTAAAAGTGGATAAAGGTGGAAGTACTGGCGCTTTTAAGAAATTTAAAAGTGGATAAATCTCCGGGTCCTGACCGGATATTCCCCAGGACCTTGAGGGAAGTTTGTGTAGAGATAGCAGGAGCTCTGACGGAGATCTTTCAGATGTCATTAGAAACGGGGATTGTGCCGGAGGATTGGCGTATTGCTCATGTGGTTCCATTATTTAAAAAGGGTTCTAGAAGTAAGCCTGGCAATTATAGACCTGTCAGTTTGACATCAGTGGTGGGTAAATTAATGGAAAGTATTCTTAGAGATAGTATTTATAATTATCTGGATAGACAGGATCTGATTAGGAGTAGCCAGCATGGATTTGTGCGTGGAAGGTCATGTTTGACAAACCTTATTGAATTTTTTGAAGTAGTTACGAGGAATGTTGACGAGGGTAAGGCAGTGGATGTAGTCTTTATGGACTTCAGCAAGGCCTTTGACAAAGTTCCACATGTAAGGTTAGTTAAGAAGGTTCAGTCGTTAGGTATTAATGCTGGAGTAATAAAATGGATTCAACAGTGGCTAGATGGGAGATGCCAGGGAGTAGTGGTGGATAATTGTTTATCGGGATGGAGGCCGGTGACTAGCGGGATGCCTCAGGGATCTGTTTTGGGCCCAATGTTGTTTGTAATATACATAAATGATCTGGATGATGGGGTGGTAAATTGGATTAGTAAGTATGCTGATGATACTAAGGTAGGAGGTGTTGTGGATAATGAGGTGGGTTTTCAAAGCTTGCAGGGAGATTTATGCCGGTTAGAAGAATGGGCTGAACGTTGACAGATGGAGTTTAATGCTGAGAAGTGTGAGGTTCTACATTTTGGCAGGAATAATCCAAATAGAACATACAGGGTAAATGGTAGGGCATTGAGGAATGCAGTGGAACAGAGAGATCTAGGAATAACAGTGCATAGTTCCCTGAAGCTGGAGTCTCATGTAGATAGGGTGGTGAAGAAGGCTTTTGGAACGCTGGCCTTTATAAATCAGAGCATTGAGTACAGAAGTTGGGATGTAATGTTAAAATTGTACAAGGCATTGGTAAGGCCAAATTTGGAATATTGTGTACAGTTCTGGTCACCGAATTATAGGAAAGATATCAATAAATTAGAGAGAGTGCAGAGACGATTTACTAGGATGTTACCTGGGTTTCAGCACTTAAGTTACAGAGAAAGGATGAACAAATTAGGTCTCTATTCATTGGAGCGTAGAAGGTTGAGGGGGTGTTTGATCGAGGTATTTAAAATGTTGAGAGGGATAGATAGAGTTGACGTGAATAGGCTGTTTCCATTGAGAGTAGGGGAGATTCAAACGAGAGGACATGATTTGAGAGTTAGGGGGCAAAAGTTTAAGGGAAACACGAGGGGGTATTTCTTTACTCAGAGAGTGATAGCTGTGTGGAATGAGCTTCCTGTAGAAGTAGTAGAGGCCAGTTCAGTTGTGTCATTTAAGGTAAAATTGGATAGGTATATGGACAGGAAAGGAGTGGAGGGTTATGGGCTGAGTGCGGGTAGGTGGGACTAGGTGAGATTAAGAGTTCGGCACGGACTAGGAGGGCCGGAATGGCCTGTTTCCGTGCTGTGATTGTTATATGGTTATATGGTTATATGATCCCTAAAGTACCCTATTCAGCAGTAGGAACTTAGTTCTTTCACAGCTTGGGGTACAAACAGTTCCATAGCCGCCTCTACTTTTCGCTTATCAATTTTTTTCCCGGTTTCAGGATAACTAGCTACCTGTTTCCTCACTTGTGTTATTAAGGGGTTACCTTTAGTCTAGGTGCATGTAATTATTGCAGCACTGCTGTTAATCGCTGATAATGTTCCAGCTTGATTTCAGCCTGCAGAAGTGGATATTCTACGTTTTGTACTAAGAATTTAGGCTTTGCAAACCGTTTTAACTTTTCCCTTAAATACTTGCAAAATATAGATGGGGAATTATGGAACCACTGCCGGGCAGTGCCCGTATACTGCTATCCCTGAATTTAATATTACATTAACACTCTCTTTCGAGCGAGATAGGCCAGGAGCCATCAGTTATATCTAAAACAGTGAACCATTCAGCTCTTTCGTACTGTTTAACCGCAGTTTCTGAGTTAGTTGTTACAGTTCAGGCTGTTAGCAGATTTACTTTATTCAGTTCTCGATAGTCTATTGTCAATCTTCAACTACCATTTGGTTTCCTTACTAGCCATTTAGGTGAGTTGTTAATAGCGGCTACCGGCCTCAGTACTCCTTGTTATGCCGAACTTTATATTACCTTACGTACATCTTCATCTCTTTCTTGGGAAACCCATATTGCTTCTGTGGTTTAGGCTCCAAACGTTGTATGTACACACTGCGAGCGAACGTCCTGCAGTCATGCTTGTAAGGAGAAAATGCCCCAATGTTCTTATCAATGATTTGAAGAAACCGTGATCACTGTTCATCTCTGGTTTTATCCAGATTCCGTATAGTGTCCAGATATTCGCCTACTGCAATCTTTCTGTGATATATGTTATTCATATTATTTAGCATCTGCAAAACCATACCATTAACTGGATCAAAACAAATCCCTCCTTTGACCATTTAATCATATCCCAGTGTGTGCTCTTGTTCCCGTGGTAAATCAACTACCAGTATTGAATACTCTAATGCTATATATTCTTGCTAACTTCCAAGGGTGAACTCACGTGTCCCACTTGCGAATGTCCTGTGAACCCACGTCGGCTGATATTACCTTGTATTTCCCAAACTGCTTTATTTAAATTAGTGGTCTTGACGGAGTTTCGGGATTCTCCAGTGTCCCAAAAACTGGTCCTAAGAGGTCTCGATCTAATGCTGTACCATATACTTCTTGGAACACCAGCCATAAACGGGATGAAGATGCAGTGGGATGTTTATCTCTCCTCCAGTAACATTTGTCTAGCACGTCCACCGGGTCCCCTCTGTTAAAACACTGAACAGCCAATATCGCATTATTTAATTCCTCATTTGTTCCCCCAAATTGTTGCTGTATATCTGGCAAAGGTGAGTGCATATTTGGATGCAAAAACATTATAATTAATTTTATTTCCTCAGCGTCATCTAGGCCATGTACTATTCTCTGATGACTAGTTGCTTGAAACAGTTCCCGAGGGTTTCCTCCGAACCCATATGACCTGATGGCTTTAGCAATTTATCTCAGTCGCTGTACTCCAAACGGAGTACAGTATGAATGTATTCTGTTTGATTCTCTGTCCAGATTCTAACCCCCGTGACAGTAACCAGGGCAGCCAGTCTGCCGTTGGAACCGACGATTAGTTAGTATTGTATACCAGCGGAGGAAGCGCTTCATCGTTATCATAACACCCCTGCTGGTATCATCTGCCAAATGTGTCCAATATATATCTACATAAACATTTTTCACTCCTCTTTCAGATCCAAAAGTACATTCTATTCCTCTCTGTGTAGCAAGTTGGTCCTGTAGCTTTTGTATGTGAGTGAAGCACTTCGTGTAATCACTAGTCTTAGTTCACTTTTCAGAAACTGATTTTTGCATCACAATTCAGCTGTTCTGAAATGATTACAATGATTGCTCAGTGTTGGAGTGAATGAAGTTGAGTGAAGTTGTTCTCTCTGATTCAAAAGTCTGATATTTGAAGAATGATAACGGTTCCTGAATCCAATGTTCCGGGACTCAATACTTCATTCTTATGGCAGCAACGAGAAGACAGCATGGTCTGGATGGTCATTGATAAAGGATGCTGTTTTCATGTGACAGATTCCCCTTACAGATGCTTATCAGTGGGAAGGGTTTTATTCGTGATGTAGTGGGCTTTAACCACCGCTTTTTGTGGGCTCCTACGTTCAAGGGCATTGGTGTTCCCATACCAGGCCGGGATACAAACAGTGAATGTGCTCTCTATCGTGTATACTTTGACGTCCCTGAAAGCTTTAGATGACATGCCGAATCTTCGCAAACTTCTGAGAACTCCGAGGCGCTGCCGTGACTGCTTGGCAATGTCTGTGAACAGCTGGACCCAGCAAAGAACTGATAACGCCGAGGAATTTAAATCTGTTGGCCTTCTTCACCTCTGAGCTTATGGGGTCTGGTTCATGTACCTCCGGCTTCCTCCTCTCGTAGTCAATAAGCAGCACTTCGGCTTTACTGACTTCAGTGTGAGATTGTCGTTATCGCTGCATTAAACCAGTTAAGCTCCCTGTCTTTCTTAGTCACTCCACTTCTCCAGGGAAGCGAAAGCCACACGACTAACAGGAGTTCGATCCGAAGACCGGTGGTAGATCTATTTAGTGAGCTGCCAGAGGTAGTGGTAGAACCACGTAAAACTCCTTAGGTTGAAAGACAACAGGGCGATTAAACGGATATGAAATTTTATGGTGACATTAGTCCAACGCAGGCAAGTAGCATTAGCACAGTTAGGCAACTTGGTCGGCATGGACGAGGTAGGCTGAAGGGACCGTTTCAGTGGTATATAACGGTAAGTCTAAATACCGCGGTCATTAGAAACGAGCGTCTAGATATGTGTGTGATAGTTGGTTGTCAGTGACCTGCAAAAACACCAATACTAGGCACTCTGGTAAATATGATTGATTATAGAGTCTGAAATGTAAGTACAAAGTGTGTTTTAAACAGACGACAAACAATAAAATGATAGATCAATTATATCCTGCGCTAGCTAATGAAACGTATAGCAAGTATAGCTTGTCATTCAAGTATAGCAAGCTGCGGAAATATAATCTTGGCTTTTTCCAAGGAACGTTGAGCACAGGACATTTATATCGCCATGGGCATCTGGATAACAATTATTCCGTATTGGAAACAGGTCTGGATTTCGGATCCATTTGCCACATGCCGATCGTGTGGCCTTTGCTTCCCTGGAGGAGAGACTGACCGATAAAGATAGGCTAGGATGCAGAAATCAACCAAATCTAGGGAAATCACAGGTGATAATACTGCAATCCAAAATACTGAACCGACTACAAAGATGATGCAAGGGTTGTTTCCTCTGGAAGGACGTGGGGGACAGGATGCATAACGATGATGTGACCCATTTCAATCATGATTTGTTAATTTTCTCTCCCAGAGCTCCGTGAATTTCTAGTATTTGATCGGATTCCAAGCTGGGATGGATATATGTTTGTGACAAAGTTATTCAGCGCTGCGGGTTCAGGCGGGGCGCAGCTGGGGCAATGATCAGCGATGGGCTTGGGTAACAGCGGAGCAGCTGCTCGAGTCCTATTAATGATCGCAGTTATTTCCTTGCGTGTTCAGTAATGGAAATATTTATCGCGTTCCTCAGACTGCCATCATTATCATGTGAAAGGTTGGCTGTGCTGCGGGATGGTTTAGAGATGGAAATACACCGATACCATAACATCCCTCCTGGCTGTTCTCAAACCCTTTTGTCCATTAAGCGATTTTTAAGTTCCCTGCTCTTACTGTTACATATTTATCGGACACAGAGCTGTGAAAGTCAACATTTCCTCCCTCTGTTGCTTCTGCTCAATGTCTCACCCGCTGTCTCTCTACTCTTCCCCTTAACTCATTCCACCTGTCTTTCCATTGCTCCCCTCTTCCCCTCTCTCTTTTACATTTTCTCTCTCCGTTTCCCTTCAGAATTGTAATTTTACAATCTCTACCATCAATCAATTCCATCGCTTATAGCAGTAGTTTGTGGAAACGTTTATATTCAAACATTTAATTTCAGACTTTTTGTATTCCTGTTGTGGCAGTTTCTGATTTAGAAAGTTGTTTAGAAGTTCAACCGTATATTTCCACCAACCTTCTTACCCAGCCCCTCCCCGTAATCCAGTGACCGTGCCACCTGCACCGCTTCACAGACAAGACAGGAAAACAGTAATTTGTATAACTGCTGCTAAATAAAGGCTGTACCAACACCGCGTGATTCCCATGGGCTGATGACGCGGTTAGCAGCTGCATTGCATCAGTGCCGCTCACAACACAAGCAATTCGACACTTTGAATCATCTTGAGGGAGGGGTTGACTGGACTGACCTGTGTCTGGCAGGAAGGACGGGTTTGAGAGCAAATAAGTATATCCCAGCTTATTAACAACTCGTTTTCTAGATTCCAGTCACAATATACAATAATCCAATGTGAGATAATCGTCAGAAGAACATGCCTTACACAACTCAAACTGCAGAATATTAAGCGATAAAATTTCGCAAATCAGCATAAGCCAATGTTTCACAGTGGCTCTATGAGATAACCGTGAATATAAGCCGAACATTTATTTGGGGGTGGGGGGGGGGGGAGCTTCCTTTAACCTATTACACAATATTCAACTATCAGTGTATAGCTGCTGGAGTGAAGGGTGGTTGAGGCTGAACTAAATCATGGACAACTGAATCCGCAGTAATGTCTCACACAGGATCTGTTTTCGGTCACATCCTGTAACAGAGTGAGGATTAGAATTAGATTCAGGTTTGACGTTACGGGCTTATGTCGTGAACTTGAGGGCCATATTTAATGTATCCATCTATATATCTCCCCATCTATCCTTCTATTTACCCTTATATACCGCACGGGAAAGGTTAGAGAGCTAGAAAACTGTTTTTAAGAGTAACTGAGGAAAGATTTAACCAAGATTATAGAGTACTAAAGACCTCATTAAAATGAACGTAGAGTCTCAAGGTCATCAAGCCTGTACCGAACTATTAGTACGGTTAGTCCAATCATTCAGCACTCCCCATACCCTCCATTCCATGAACTTATCGAAAATTTTCTTAAATGCTGAAATCGACCTGCATCCACCACATGCTCTGGTTACTCTTCATACACTCTCAACATCCTTTGAGTAAAGAAGTTTTTCCTCATGTTTCCCTTAAATATATCATTCACTCTGGTGCTATGACATCTAGTTGTAGATGCACCTAACATCAAGTAGAAAAAAAAAGGCAATCTATATTTAACCTACCTATATCCCACCAGGCGTGGTAGGAGCCATGAAGGCAGACTAGAAAAGCTGCTATAAATTTGAAAAAATACGTTTAAAACTCAAATTGTTGATGTGGATGAACTTCAAACTGAGAAAGGAAGCACTAGAATGTAAATAAATAAGACGCCCGTGAAATTATACAAGTGTCTGAAAAAGCAAAGGAAGCCTTCTGGAAATATTCTGGAACTATATGCCGTGGTAACCCTTTAGGCAGGCGGCATCTGTGAAATGACTTTGGAAAATAAAAAGGCACCGAAACCAAATACTTCTTCACCGTGCACGGATTTGATCGCGGATACATTTGTTCTCATATTCCACGGTGGAACACATTGTAGAGTCAGTGACAGAGACTGGAGAGAGAGAGAGAGAGAGAGAGAGAGGAGAGAGAGAGAGAGAGAGAGAGAGAGAGAGAGAGAGAGAGAGAGAGAGAGAGAGAGAGAGAGAGAGAGAGAGAGAGAGAGAGAGAGAGAGAGAGAGAGATGGAATTTATAATTCGGAGTTCAGTAATTTATTACAGGAAAGTAGGGATTAAGCCCCATTCCCTTTGGACAAGGAAGAAGGTGTTAAGATTCTAATAACCGAATAGTAAACATTATCTTATTTGTCATGGCGCATACTACATGGCTATTACCACGGTGGATAAGGGTGTACTTTCTTAGGGTGGTGATGCGGGACCAGTCCATTAGGTTATGGTTATATTGACATTTACTAGAGCAGCGGGAGCTAGTACTGAAAGTGGAGTCTCTGAAAGTAATCGAAGTATCAGATATGAGTCAGTGGCTTTAGCAGATACATAAGTCGGGTCCTGAATCAGCGTGGAGACCCTCACCCATCTCTTCACTGAACTAATTCCACAGCCAATGGACTCTCATGTTCGCAATGACACTTATTTATCTATCTAACTAGCAATCCATTTATTTATATATTACCTATCAATTTAAAGATCGATGTATCTATCCACTTAATATTTACATTTATGCATTTATCTATTTATGCATCTATTTATGTATGCATTTGTATGTTTGTCCGTTAGCTTGTATTTGCACAGTTTGTTTTACGAGTATGCTCCCATTTAACGGTGGCTGATTTATTTCCCCTCTCAGTCCTGCTTTTTCCCTGTATCTCGATGCCCACACCAATCAAGAACATATTAATCTCTGCCTTAAGTATATTTGAAAACTTGGCCTCCACAGCCGTCTGTGGCAACGAATCCCACAGACGAACCCCTCTCTGGCGAACTAAATTCCCTCTCATTTCCGTTCTAAAAGGACGCCCCTTTGTTCTGAGGCTATGACCTCTGGATCTAGATTCTCCCTCCATTGGAAACATCCTCTCCTTGTCCATCCTATCGATGCCTTTCAACATTCAGTTCGTTTCACTTACGTCATCACTGATTCTTCTGACTTCCACAGCCATCAAAGGCTTTATCTACAAGCCGCTTAATCCTGGAAACTACTCCCACTACTCGAACTGAGACCACGCCAGTGTTTTCTAAAGCCGCGCTAATGCATCGCTGATTTTATATTATGCTCCTCGTGAAATCCGTACTAGAATTACACTTGCAGTCATCACCACCGCCTCAAGCTAAATATAAACCTTTATGGATTCCTGCACATGGAATCTTAAATCCCTTGGTATCTCAGATTTTTGAATTTTCTCTCCATGTAGAAAATATTCCTTCTATCAAACTGCATGGCCACACATTTCTGGACACTGCCAAAGTCCTTTTGTAGCCTCTATACTTCCTGAACAATATCTGCCCCTCCACCTATCTTCGTATTGTCCGCAAACTCTGCAACAACGTTACCAATTCCATCATCCAGGTCATGGACCTATAACGTAAAAAAAAAAAGAGCCGGCCACAGCACAGATCCCTGTGGAACATCACAGATCACCGGCAGCCAAACAGACAAGGCTCCCTTTATTTCCATTGTTACGTACCCGTGACACGTGACAGTGGTACACTTGTCACGTGACTGGGGTTGACGTTATACTGGACTTGAGGTAATGGTCTTGTGATGGTGGAGTGATGTCATTTTCCCACCAGTAGAGGTCATGTGACAGGTTTTTTTTTACAGGGTATAAAAGAAAGACCCACCCTGTCAGGTGGGGCAGTTCGTGGCGGGATTTGCCAAGCTGACTTCATGTCCCTGCGTGATTTAATGTGATGACGCAGTTTAGTTGTAAAATGAAGTTTTATATAATGCCTAAAGTTTAAAAGGTCATCGCCAACAGTTTCTTTGCTGTGGAGAGTGAAGATAAAAGTTTGGAAGATAAAAATCGAGGAGAATCGATTTTCGACGGTGGATTGGTCTCGACCTTATTTGATCCTCATTCGGAAGGATTTCGTTGACTGTTCTCGTGTTAATCTCCGCTGGGATAGCGGGAGATTGAGGACAGAGTGTGGAAGAAGAGGTTAGGGCCATTAAACCAATTTTTTTATAAAATTCTTCGTGGGAAAGTTCGACGCCGGGGATAGGACAACGACGTGGAAGAGAATTTAAATCGCCTTAAAAAGTCTCTCCTTTTAAAAGGACTGTGAGCTTTTGAACTTTCGGCATACCGCTTAAAGAACTGTTTGAACTGCAGCGCTATTAAGAACTGTGAATGTGTCGCACAGCAGCTGAATTCCTGTTGAGCTGATGTTTGTTAACTTTTAGGGGGTTTGTTTTCAGTGTTTAATAAACGTGTTATTTGTTATAAAAACCCTTGCCTAACTCATCTATATTTATTGTTGCCTGAATACGTAACACCATTATTTCCATCCTGCCAAATCGTTTACCTGTTTTGGTATCCTTCCTGTAGTCTCATAGGCTCGTGGTTTGTTAAACAGCGTCATGTGCAGCACCTTGTAAAAGGCCCTCTGAAAATATAAGTTGCACTATTTATCAATTTTTCTCACCCACCCTGCTTGTTATGTCTTCGAAGACTTCCAACATGTTTGTCAGGCAAGAATCTCCCTTGAGGAAGCCATGATGACAACGGCCAATGTTATTATGTGCCTCCAAGTACTCCAAATACTCACAAACCACATCCTTAACAATCGACTCCAATATTGTCCCTCCCACTAAGATCAGACTAAATGGTCTATACTTTCCTTTCTTTTACCTCTCTCCTTTTTTCAAGATATAGCGCGTGAGGCCATAAACTGTCATAGGCTGGAAATCATATCCCTTCCTGTTAAAAGTGGCCTTTGCTATCAGTCAGATAAAAAGGCTGATCGTTACTCCTACTAGGCTTGCCTGACTATTTTCGTAGATTGTTCCATGCCTCAGAATCTCATTGATAAAGATATTGTGAATGTGGTGCAACTTTTCATATGAACGGTCTCGGGCCCCGACCGGTCCCTGCATCGATGCTGCCCGTCGAGGTTCTCCAGCTCTTTCTGCATTGCTCGGGATCCCAGAGTCTGCAGTCCACTGCGTCAGAAATGCAATGATTGCTTAATATCCGTAATTCTCATCTAATGATACGCAAATGTTTCTCTGCCTCGAGGAGCACCTGTTATGCATTATACTGCGTTTACTAACCTCCAGCCCGTAACGATATTGCGCACTGACCCCAACATCTGACATGAAATAAAATTCTACCCAGGCCCGCCTTCCTGAGGCTTTAGGGGGGGAAGAAACAGCAGTCAATTGTGAGTTACGCAGTTTAACGGCAAAATTTATTCTCTAGCAAGCAAAGCAGAGCATTTTTCTGCAGGAATTTCGAAACCTGAAATATGAAACTGTGCATTGACAAGGTAATTTTCGGATGGCGTAGCGACTATGTGGGAATTTGATGTGACGTTGAGCAGTGTTGTTCTCAGGAAGTACTCTGAGCAGAGAAGATGGGCAAAATGTCACCATATGACCCACCCCGTTGTTCAATACATAAGCTGCCGATGCAATGTCAATAATCAGTTTAGCCTGAATATTGTCTAAAGTTCTACAGGATGGGATTATGTGACACAACTGAAGATAACACAATTTTGAAATTAGGAGTTAAAATTTTATCTGCAATGTGGCCATTCAAAGATTCCAAAGAACGGCAATCTTCACATTCTCCCCACATCTCCTCCACCATGCTTTCCTTGGCACCTCCCACTCATTAACATCCCACATATATAAACGGACCCGAAGACTCCTATTTGCAGACGCTGGAACGAGAGCAGCTCCTGCATTCTGCAGATCAGCGCAAGGCTCTGTCGGAATACTTGGGCACTCACTTTCCACACCTGTCAGCAGGAATGTCTCCAGTGCTGCATCTCCTGTGTGCTCTGCTGGTCCATTTGCCAGGTGAGAGTGGGGTTGGTTCACGCACGAACTATCCATTACAATTGTAATTGTTGATGATTTGATGATTGTTTTTCTCGTGTTGAGCGATTGACTAGCTTCCCGTTTACTAAAAGTCACCCAGTGGTTTTATTGCTCTCTGTTACAGGTATCCAGGCAGTTCCTGTCCTCAGTCAAACCCCAATGGCTGCATCTGCGTCCACGGGACAAACCGTCCGCATAGAATGCCGAATGCAGAACGGTGATGTTAGAGGTCACTACATAAGATGGTACCGACAGCGTTTCGGAGAGAGACCGGAGTTGGTGTTAGTACATGCTACAAGCGATGATATTTACCGAGGAACAGGGATCACAGACCGTTTTCAACCATCCAGAGGTACCTCCAGCAACAGTCACATCCTGACCATGAGCGGTTTGGGGACCCAGGACTCCGCTGTTTATTACTGTGCAGTGTGGGATAATGGATTTATCTTCGGTCCAGGCACTATCCTCGGTTTAAAGAGTAAGTGACTCTCTCATTCTGTTACAAACAATTCATATTATATTCCCCAGCTTGATAAATCACCGTCCAGGAAAGTTTAACCATATCTCTGCAATGTGGGAGGCTTGATCAGTCTCAATTTAGCAAACAATTGCGCATAGCTCATCGAGTGAGCCTCTACAATCAAATTTATGATCGCTTTACTTGGGAATATATATTTGTTGGAAACATTTGATCTACCTCAGTCGTTGAATCTGAACTCAATATCTTCCAACGTCCTCTTCTTTAACACTTCGAGACCCGTACTAATTATTATTAGGCTTGGTTAATAATAATTATTATTAGTCCTGCCACTTGTCACAAGCTAATCACGCATACTGTCCATACATACCAAGTTATGACAGTGCGTCATCAGAATGCATAATAGACGTCCTGATCGTAGCTGCCGCTCCACCTCAGGCCCTCAGGCAGCCGTTTCATGCGCCTGCCACTCTGTATAAAAATGTAAGTGTACTAATCATCTCCTTTACATTCTTTCTTTCTCGGCTTAGAAAAAAAGAAAACAATCTTGACTGTCTATCCTATCGCTCCCTTACATAATGCGTTGCCAAGTATTCATACACAATCTGTGGGTATTTTCGCCACCTTAAACAAGACAACCACCCTTCTCTTTCATTCATCACCTCTGAGAATGTGCTTGGCTTGAATGTTCCAGAATAGTTCTGGTGCGGGAAATCATGCATCACAGGGCAGGGCATTCACTGTTTCAAGTTAATATAATTCGCAGTTCGTGATTATGAGCCGCGTTGCTGCGATCACAGCAAACAAGGGGTAAAAGCAGGAGCTTTAAAAAATAATTCAGATATGGGGAAGGTGCTGAGCAGAAGACCGGCTGGTCAGAGATTCGAGAGGGAACAAACGGGAAGGGAGTCTTGGATATCCACCGAGCTTTCCCGAACTGGGAACATCCCAAGTACCCTTTGCACAATCAACCACCGAAGGTGTAATGTTTTCAATGCTACTGTCGAAAGATTTTCAAGATATTGGGATTTATGAGAGAACAGCAAGGGACTGGTCTCAACAGAGCGACCAATATCTATGGGCAGTGTAGGAGAATTAGACCAGAGATTGAGCTGAGCTGTAGGCACCTTTACACAATGCTGGTCGAGTCCAAATTTCAGTGCTGGGTGGAAAATGGACTCTAAAGCTTTGTTAAAATAAATTATGTCCCACTGTGGCTTTTGAAGTTTACGGGCACAGAATTGGGCGGTTGTAATAATCCTGGTAACCTTTAATTTAAAGGTTCGTGCCCAAGGAGACGAATGACGTATTCTGTGCCCCGCAATTGATTCAGTGTTTCGATTAAATTGTAATAATTCCTTTAGTATTGATTCTTTCTGCAGTCAGTGCATATATTAATATCTCTATTCCGCTCTGTCTCCTCTCTCAAACACAGGTAGCGAATCCCGGATGCCGTCGGTTGTCCTGCTCCCTCCATCTCCAGAGGAGACCAGCTCGGGTACGGCCACTCTGCGTGCCTAGTGAGTGACTTTAAGCCGGGTTTGGTAGCGCTGCGCTGGAGCGAAGATGGAGTCGAGACGGAGAGCGGGGTGACGACAGGCACCGTGTCCCTGGACACCGACCAGACCTACAGACTGAGTAGTTACCTGCGGGTTCCCGTCGCTGCCTGGAACAGGGGCTCGAGCTATTCCTGCAGCGTGAGCCACAGCTCGCTGAGCTCGCCGCTGCGCAACACCATCTCCTCGTCCGCCTGTGCGCAGTGAGACTCATTAATTTGGCAGCACACGCGTGTTGTTTGTTCATGTTTAATGCATTGAAGCAATCATTGAGACTGCGTAGACGCCCTTTCCAATGTAGTTGTGTAGTGATGTCAGCCTATGAGAATGTTTAATAATTTCGGAAGTGAGCGCGATAATCCTCTGTCTTTCGTGAACAGTAAATCTGTACACAATTTTCCCAACTGCTCTGTTTGAACTTCTATTTTGTATAGAATCGAAAGGGACCTCCCTGTTGAAAGTGACCGTGTTGTGATTGGATCTTCTGTAACACTCCGTGGTCTGTCGTTACTCGGCTGCTCGCAGCAGGTTTGGGGGTTTGGTCGCGGATAACGTGCCGTCTAGGAGCCTCAATCGCAACTGCAGTCAAATGCACTCAAATAGCTTATTTCGCTTTTCCAATCTGTGTGTTCTACCTGGGCCTGCATTGTCGTTGTGCTGCTCCCACCAGACCGTGAACTTCGTTCTTCGTCGTCATACACCTCTGCTCTTAATTCTTAACTGTCCTGTAGGTGGAAGATAGTCATTCCCACTGCCCTTCGGCCAAATTCCTCCCACCATTGAGAGTGTTACACTGAAAGCATTTTTCTCAGTTACTTGGCCATTCTCTCAATCTGAGGTTATCGATTCCCTCAGTTCGTCCATAAAGATCAACAGTCGTCTTTCCTGCACCAGTATTACCCCACGGATAACAGCACCTGCCCCACACCCCAACATACACCTACATACGGAAACATAAACCTTTCGCTGAAAAACATCTGTAACATCGGTATATTCAATGTTTGCTATCAAAATACATAGACACTATCATTTCAGAGTCGGTGAAAAGCTATAACCAAAAACTGGCACATGCAAAAAGACGAAAACTGGCAAAAAAAAGTAAATGGATAGAGAGAAAGAGAAACAGATAAATAAATACATAAATAAACAATCAGATAAAACAATTAAATCCAATCAATCAAAATAAATAAATAAATAATCGGATAAAGGGTGCAATGGATTAAGGCCAAAGTTTTACTGAGGTCATGATTCGTAGTTTCTTCAAAAATGTACCTATAAATCGTGGAATGAGTTCAGAGATGTGATGAATAAAGTCATCCACATTGATTTAGGAGGCTGATGGTTGAAGGGCAATAACTCTTCAACAATCTTGTTCTGTGGGATCTAAAACGCCTGTATTTGTTCGGGAGACAGTTTCTGAACTGTGTAACAAGTGTGAGATGAATACAGAGCCCCGTATATGTTAAAGTTAAATATTACCTTATCAATAGGGTGGCCTTTATAGAGGCTGTGTCTAACAAGATGAACTGGGGGTTTTAGTTCCATGCACTCACAGAGAACTCAGTAACATTGCACAAAAATATTTATGGATTCGTTTGAAACGTGGGAACTCATTCGAGTTATTTGCCGAAGACCAGGAAAGAAGGAACAGTAGGAAGGTTAAAGTGGTACTCCTCAAAGATCTTCAAATTTTCCAAAGCACGTCGAAGAAAGATCTGCTCCCTCGGAGAGAGAAACATGGCAATCTAGAAAACCTAGAGCACAATACAGGATCTTCGGCTAAAAAAGATGTGCTGAACATGTCCTTATATTAGAAATTATCAAGGATTACCCATAGCCTTCAATTTTTCTAAGCTCCACGTACCTGTCCAGGAGTCTCTTAAAAGGCCCTACCGTATTCGCGTCCACCATATTTGGCAGCCCATTCAAAGAACTCGCCACTCTCTTCGTAAAAAAAACTTACTCTTGACATCTCCTCTGTGTCTTCTTCCAAGCATCTTAAAACTGTGCCCTTTCGTGCTAGCCATTTCAGCCCTGGGGAGAAGCCTCTGACTATCCACACGATCAATGCCTCTCATCAACTTATACACCTCTATCAGGTCACTTCTCATCCTCCGTCGCTCCAGAGAAAAAAGACAGAGTTCACTCAACCTATTCTCATAAGGGATGCTTCCCAAGTTCGGCAACATCCTTGTAAATACCCACTGTACCCTTACTATAGTTTCCACATCCTTCCTATAGTGAGTGGACCAGAACTCAGCACAGTGCTTCATCGGGTCTCAGCAGGGCCCTATATAGCTCCAACATTACTTCTCGCCTCCTAAACTCAGTTTCACGATTGATAAAGACCAAAGAGCCGCATGCTTTCTTAACCACATAGACAACATGCGCAGTAGCTTTGGGTGTCCTGTCGACTCGGACCCCAAGATCCCTCTAATCCACCACACTGCCAAGAGTCTTATCATTAATACTATATTCTCCTGTCATATTTGACCTACCAAAATTAACCACCTCACACTTACCTGAGTTGAACTCCATCTGCCACTACTCAGCCCAGTTTTGCATCCTATCAATGCCCCGCTGTAACCTCTGACAGTCCTCCACGCTATCCACAACATCCCTAACCTCTGTGTTTTCAGCAAATTTACTAACCCAAACCTGCATTTCTTCATTCGGGTCATTTATAAAAATCATGAAGAACAGGGGTCCCATAACAGATTCCTGAGGCAGGCCACTGGTGACCAATCCCTATGCAGAATATGTCCCATCTGCAATCACTCTTTGTCTCCTGTGGACAAGCCTGTTCTGCATTCACAAAGAAATGTCCCATTGGATCTCATGCCTCCTTACTTTCTGAATAAGCCTTCATCAATGAAGACTCTACCTTCATCAATGTGTTCAGTCACATCCTCAAAAAAATTAATCAGTCTCGTAAGGCATGACCTGTCGTTAACAAAGCCATGCTGACCATTCCTAATTATATTATGCTTCTCCAAATGTTCATAAATCCTGCTTCTCAGGATCTTCTCCATCAACTTACCAACCACTGAAGTAAGACTTGCCGGTCTATAATTTCCTGAGCTATCCCTACTCCCTTTCTTGAATAAGGAAGCAACAACCGCAATCCTCCTCTGGAACCTGTCCCGTCCTCATTGATGATGCAAGGATCATCGCCAGAGGCTCAGCAATCTCCTCGCTCGCTTCCTACAGTAGCCTTGGGAACATCCCATCCGGTCCCAGTGACCTATCCAACTTGATGCTTTCCAAAATATCCAGCATATCCTGTTCCTTAATATCTACATGCTCAAGTTTTTCCGTCCGCTACAAGCCATCCCTATCATCGCCAAATTCCTCTTCCGTTGTGAATACTGAAGCAAAGTATTCTTTAAGTACCTCTACCATCTCCTCCTGTTCCATATACAGTTTTCCATTGTCACACTTGATTGGTCCTATTCCCTCACAGCTTATCCTCTTGTTCTTCATATACTTAAAGAATAACTTAGAGTTTTGCAGATGCTGGAAATCCAGAGCAACAAATATACAATGCTGGGGGAACTCAGCAACAAGGCAGCATCTATTGAAAAGAATTAAGAGTTGACACATCCGGCCGATTCTGTCCATCAAGATTGGTGAAGGCTCTTTGCCAGAAACGTCGATTCTTTATTTTGCATCATCGATGCTGTCTGGTTGCTGGTTTCTTGCAATATTACGAAATCTCACTTTGTCATTGATGAGATTTCTATGTTGCATTGATGGAGTCATCCTGTCTCTGGAATTTCATTAGCAATTTGTGAGAATACTAAGCACTCAATTTCTGGACTATATAGTACAACGTTCGCGATATTAGATGAAAGAAATCCTGTCCATAAGATGGAAATCACATGGACAACCTAACATAAGACGCCTCACTTGCTTTATTGGAACGAGTAACATTTTTAACGGTTTAAAACATCTTTGGAAATACTGGGACTGTCCTGCAGTTTTTAAAACCTAAATAAACACAATTGTCCATGCAAATAAATAAAATACTTTGAACATTAATAGGTTAGCTTTATTTGTTATGCGTACAACGAAGCATACATTGAAGTGCGTGGTTTGTGCTAAATCAAATAAGCGAGATTGTGCTAGAGGCACACCGCAAATATTGGCACATTTTTGGCATCCACATCTATCTGTCTAACAATATATCTATCTATCTATCTATCTATCTATCTACCTTCTATCTAACTGTCAATCTGTCTATCTACCTATCTATCCACTTATTTATTTCGTTTTTAGTTACTTGCTTACTTATCTATCTCTCTATGTATTTATTCAGTGATACAGTGCCTAATAGGCACTTCCGGCCTAACGAGTCACGGCGTCCAGCGACCCACCGATTCGACTCCAACCTCATCACAGAACTTACTGTAACGCACTAACCGGAGCGTATTTGGGCTGTTAAAGGAAATCAGTGAACCCGGAAGAAACCGCACCTGAAATTGTGGATAATTCAGAAATTAAATGGACAATGGTCTTTATTAAAAATTGTATGACATGCTCACGTAGGGCCGAGTTGTTGCACTTTTAATCCAGGTTATTGCATTAATGGAAGAATACACTCGCTAATGGAGGCAGAATAACCATGGTTGCATTGTTGGTTCTTGGAATGAAGCAGTGACTGTGCCAGAGATATTGGGCTGGTTCGACTCTACCAACATGATGAGTCCCTCTTTTACTCCAGGTTATAAGACGCTGTGTTGACAATTTCCCTCGTTTTAATTGTCTTTGCACATCAACAGACGAGAGATATTCAGACGTTCACGTGCTGAGAGAATCTGATCAAAGACGGTGGGAATTGAGCCTCTGGTCCAAATACAAATACTCAGGCACAGGACTGTTTTAAAAATCTGGCAGGGGAATATAATGATATGACACACAGAATCCGGTACAGACCATTCAGGCCCTTCCTCCCGCTTCAGTATTCACTGTGATCACGGTGGACCTCTCCTCTCAGTTTCTGCACTAAACCCTGACCCACGAATGCCCTAAATATCTGAACCTATCTCAGAGTCTGGGTACTCCCCGTCAGTCACAGTGACGTCGTCTTCATAAAGTTCAACGACCATTGATAATTAAAATACATATATATCACCGCACACAATCTTGAAATTTGTTTTCTTGCAGGTATCGCAGTAGTACAAAGATATGTAATCAAATCAATAAAAAACTACACATAAACACACACTGACATACAATAAATGTTGAAATGACGACAAACTCTGCAAATGAATAGATAGATAGATACTTGTCAGCATATAAGTTATCAAATTCTTGGAAATCAGCCCATAGGTTGTGGGATCAGTTCATATTTGTGGTCAGTAAAACTATCCACATTGGTTCGGGAGCCTGATAGTTAAAAGGAAAGCTCCCAGAATGTTAATTTGCATAATGAGTCGGTGGTAAAAAGGCAAAGACAATGATGGCATTTATTTCAAGTGGAGTAGGATACAAAATCAAGGAGACCATGCTGAACCTTTATAAGACACCAGTCAGGCTGTACCTGGGGTATTAACAACAGATTTGGGACCCATATCTCAAAAAGGATGTGTTGTCCGTGGAGAAAAGCCAAGGGAGAATTACGAGAATGATACTGGCAATGAAGGGCTTAATATATGGGGAATGTTTGGCAGCTTTATACCTGTTACTCACTGGAATTTTGAAGAATGCTTAGGGATCTCATTAAAATCTACCGAATATTAAAGGGACTAGATAGGATGGATGTGGGGAAGGTATTCCCCAAGTTGGGGGTATCCAGAACTAAAGAGCCCAACGTCAAAACTGAGGGGCTACGTTTTGGAACAGAGTTAAAGAGGATTTCTTTTTTTTAGCCAGAGAGTCGTGAATCTGCGTAATGACCTGCCACATGCTGCAGTGGAGCACATCTCTGGGTATAATTAAGGCTGAAGTTGATCATTTCCCGATCGGTCAGTGCGTCAAGGGCATGGCGATAAGGCAGGCTGACAGGTTCAAAGGTTGAATTTAATGTCAGGGAAATTTAAACAATATATATCCTGAAATACTTTTTGTTCGCAAACAAAGGTGCCCCAAATAAAGAACGACAATTAAACGTGAGAACACCAACGTTCTCCCGCCAGTTCCCCCCTCCGCGTGAAAGCGACAGCTAGCAATGATCCCCTCCCCCAACAGCAATAAAAGCGCATCGGTACCACACTGAGCCCAAGCATATGCACAGACCAAAGTTACCCCAAAGGCTTCGCATTTCATTCAACATTCCACAAACCATAGGTTCTCTCTCTCTCTCTCTGGCAAGGGAAAAGGAGGTGTCCCCCATTTTCACAACGAGCCGGAGACATAACTACAATCCGCTAGATTACGAAGTTAGAAGTCAGTTTCTTTGCTTTAATCGAGGTCTGTGTCCGAAGATCGCATAGACCTCTGGTCTTCGGGCCCACAGTGAATGATTTTCCTGCCTCCCCGACGATACACGAGTCTCCTGCCGTGACACTGACCGTCGTTCCGCCCGTCTCCAACGCTCCGAGATCTTAGACTTCCGAACACGATCGAGACTCTCAGGCTAAACCCTTGGCATTTTGAATAACAGATAGTCGTGGAACCCCGAGAACGGATCCCATGGAATCTGGGTCAGCCATGATGGAATGGCGGAGCAGATTTGATGGGGCTGAATAGCTTAATTCTTCTTCTCTGTCTTGCAATCTTTTGGTCTAAGATGGACTGCTGGTTACAGCTCCATTCACTCACAGAAATCCAGGAAAATTACGCACAGCCTTTTGTACTGCATGTATAGCTCATTACGGTTGGTTGGAAGGTGAGAGACAGAGAGGTGAGAAGAAGTCATTAGGATGGGTGAAGTGGTGTTCCTCATAGATCTTCATCATGTCGGAAGAATATCGTTTTACAAGGAACAGCGCTGTACCCCAGATATGTTTACACTAACGAATCACCAATATTTGCAGGGAAAGAGTAGAGAAGTGTAAATCCCAGTTTATGAAATGATTTTCAAAGTTCAGGTTTCCAGCTGAGCCCTTTCTTCAGGATTGTCTAGTGATCACACCCCGAATCGTCCACTCTTTCCTTCGTTCCAAAGATGCTGCCTAACCTGCTGATTTCCTCCACATTTTGTTCAGAAACCTCATTTCTTCATTAATTAGGTGTCTAAGTTGGCTGGGTGGTGTTAACCTGTGCCTGGAAATTCACTGCCCATTAATTACCGGATTAATTACTCTGTTTCTTGATTGTATAGAGTAAATCAAATCCTGTCCATAAGATAATAATCAAAACTACGGACATACAGATCATCTGAAAAGATGTAAGGATTCAAAATTTTAACCACTGAGGACATCTTTGAAAACACTGGAACAGTCAAACGCGTTTTAAAACATGAAAAAAATCTTTAAATTCTATAACTGGCGTCTGGGTGCTCTATAGTTCATTAGGTACTTTCATGGATTATTGGCCATTATTTTAAAAAGCGTTTGAAATGCACACCTGGAGAAGATTCATTCTAAATTTGGGCTCGATAATTATTGAAGGATAGCCTGGCAATGGAGGCAGAGTGGCGATGGTTCGCATTGTTTCTTCTTGAAATGAAGCGGTTGAACTAGTCAAAGAGGTTGGGCAGGTTGATCGCCTACCTGCACAATGAAATCAAGAATATGCGTCCGGTTAGAAGGAGTTGTGCTGGCGAATTATCTCGGTGTTGCCATCTTTACACCGGAACGCTTCGGAGTAATACACTTCTGGGCAACTCAGAACTGGATTGCGTGATGGAAATCGTATGACATGTAGAAGATGCCGTACAAATGCATGCAAGTCAAGATGGCACCTGCGTACAATGCACCCTCGGTCGAGACCTCTGGACAGATCTCGAAACTTAATTTCACTTCTTTTGCGTCTGCAATTTTTTCTCATTTTAAATGTTTTTCCTGAAACTGTTACGTCCTGCGATTTACACTTTGGAGATCAACCGATTCCAGCGCTTTGCTGTTTCCGGGAAGATTCCAGGAAGCTGCGAGCACAAGCCTCGTGGTGAAGAAATTGCCGATGTTCGACAACATTTAGCGTTAAAAGCCTCCATTGTTCTCCTATTAAAAGGCCGAGGAAGATTGAATATCAAGGTGAATACGAAGGGGGAACGCCGACTGTTTGCCCTCTGATCACTGGTTGGATAGCTCTGCTGCTGTAGATGGAGCCTGTGTGGCCTGTAGCCATGCCCCGAGAATTGGCCTCTGTGTCTCTCTCTTCCCATAAGGTTGGAGAATATTACCAATTTCTTCGTTTATGGGACTGTGTTGTGGTCTATGGACTTTTTCATTCTCAGGGTTTTTAGTATTCTGTTTTTTTTTTCATTGTGCTTTGTGGCCAGGTGTAAGTGTTTGGGATAGATGTTCTTATTTTCTTCGTGTTTTTTTCTTTTGCGGGAACAGGGGTATTTGAGGGCCGGTATTCTCCCTAAGGGTCGTGCGGGTAGAGAGTGGGTTGGTATGGTTAATAATCATGTTGCCGTTCTTTTATTGCGGGAAGGTATAGTTTGCTGTTTTTTCTCTGAACTGACTTACATGGTTTTTTTCTGTGTTTCGTGGCTTTATGAAGAAAAAGAATTTCAGATTTAAATACTGCATACATAATATGGTAATAAATGACTTTTTGATGTTCTTGTTCCGGTCACTTATGATGTCTTCCAAAAGTGAGCGATAGCTTTCTGTCAGGGCAGGTTCGGTGCATGCTTTTCCTATTCCAGGTTTGCTGCGAAAACATTGTTCAAAGTTCAAAGTACATTTATTATCAAAGTATGTATATATTATACAACCTTGAGATTCGTCTCCTTACACAAAGCAAAGAAATCCAAAAGAAAACACGAGTGAATCTGCAGATGCTGGAAATAAATAAAAACACAAAATGCTGGCAGAATTCAGCATGCCAGACAGCATCTATGGGAGGAGGTAGTGACGACGTTTCGGGCCGAAACCCTTCAGATTCGGTCCGAAACATCGTCACTACCTCCTCCCATAGATGCTATCTGGCCTGCTGAGTTTTGCCAGCATTTTGTGCTTTTATTGCAATCCAAAAGACCCCATTAAAAAAAAAAGAAGATTGCAAATAGTCATTTAAATCTACAATATAATGAAAACCTTGACCAATTTCCTGGATGTCCAGGGATAAGTCTATTTTCCAAATCTGCACTGCATCTGCATGTCAACTGCTCTGGCAAGAAGCCACTTACATTTTATGGTCTGTTGAACCGCTAATAACACTGGGGATAAATGATTGGCACTGAATGGGAAACAGCTTCTCTCCCCTTCACATAAGACGACTGAAATACCTACCGCAGAAACAAAGACACGCAATGGAACACGTTTAAAACAAAAAACCCACACAACAAAGACGATCAAATACCCAAATTGCGAAGACGAACACGACGCATAAACAACTAAAAGCGAGCAAGTAACACACAGTTTATTACTCATAAAAATCTGGGGTCCACAAAATGGTCCAGGAGCCACAGCGCACCTAGTTAGTTCAGACCAGCGCTCTACTGATGCTGCAGGCCACAGCCGCGGAGCCAGTTCTGCACCAAAACGTTTCGAACAAATTGCGCAAATAGTGAAAATGTACAAACAAAAACACATGGAACATAAAATGTAGAGTATAAATCAAATCACTAATAATTCCACTGTGAAGCATCTAGGGTCACATCCCTTTGTGAAATATTCTCTTACAACAGCCTACAGTTTTAAGTTGTGTACGATATTTTCTGTAGACAGCCATTAAATGTCTGGATAGAGTGGATAGAATGGAGAGGATGTTTGCTATAGTAGGGAAGTTTAGTATTAAAGAGCACAGCCTCAGAATAGAAGGATATCCCTTTAGAAGAGACTGTAGGAGGAATTTATTTAGAAAATTGTGGTGAATCTGTGGAATTTATTGCCAAAGACTGTTGTGGAGTCCAGATGATTCAGAATATTAAAACATTATTTTTCTTGATTAATCAGGGTGTCAAATGTTATGCGGAGAAGGCGGGTGACTGCAGTTGAAAGAGATTATCAATCAGCCATGATAGAATGGTGAAGCAAACTCGTTAGGTCAAATGTCTACATTTTGTCCCTCTGTTTTATTGTCATATGTCTAATCAGTTTGGGGAGATTGGGTGATCGTTAATTGCAGTACTCAGTGCAGCAGTCGCGCCCTCCTTAAAAGCCCTTGCAGAATTTCCTCCAGTACAGTTTAACGTCGCAAATGTATCTTCCTGTTCGCCAATTTATTCAATTTTTAATGAGGTCATTTGTAACCACGAATTCACATGTTCAGTGTGTTCCGCCGCTCAAAACTGTGCATACAGGAGAGACAATTTGCTCCATAGACGTTGTACCAGCGCAACGGAAAATTCGCTGTAGCAGCGCAACGGAAAATGAGAATGAGTTTTTTAGGTCTCGTAGAAGAACAATACAAGAAGTTCAAATCCTGATGAATCTGCTTCGCTTGACACACCCCACATCTGATCAGTGCCTTTACTCAACATACTTGATCTGGGCTCATTCTCACTATTAATGCCCACATAACACTGTTGCCCTCCACGATATTTTCCCATCCTTGGAATACACCGAATTTCTCAGGAAAACGTGATGAAAAGTACAAGCACTCGAGCAAAATATCAAGAAAGTCAACCGTTGTTGAGCAGCGGTTCATGGTATCAAACAATTGTGTCTGAGTATTGCCTCCAGAAATATGGTTATGGTCTCCAACACAAAAGTCAAAGAGAACTGCAGAATTGAAACAGGTTATTTGGTCCATCCTGTCCGCATTTTTGTTATTCTCAATTGTATCATTGACTCGCAGCTGCATATCTCTCCCAACCAGTTACGAATTAAACTTCTTTTTACAGCTGAAATCAAATCCGCATCCATCTTTTAATCTTGCAGCTTGTCCCACACTCACACCACGCGCTGAGTGGAGTGAAAAAGTTCACTCTCGGGTTCCTATTAAACATTTCACCTTTCACTCTTCATTTATGATTTGGTGTTCTGGTTACCCTTAGCCTCATTGAAAAAAATACTGCTTGCATTTACTCTATCTAAACTCTTCATAATATAATTGTGTATACCTCCATCAAAACCCCCATATTTTCCTACGCTCCAGGGTAAAGTAGTCCTAACATATAAGATAAAACATAGACCAGTGCAGCACATTACAGGCCCTTCTACCCAGAATGACGTACCGACCTTGTAACCTTCTCTAGAAGCTGACGAGAAATTTACTACCGTATAGTCCTTTATTTTTCTGAACTCCATGTTCCCATCTGAGAGTCCCTTAAAAGACCCTATTGTATCAGCCTCTTTGCTAGCAGTGCAGTCCACACTCCCATCACTCTGAGTGAAAAACGGACCTCTAATATCCCCCTTGCACTTACTTACAAGTACCTTAAGACTATGCCCTCTCGTGTTAGCCATTTCAGCCTTGGGAAAAAGCCTCCGACTATCCAGAGTCAATGCGTCTCATTATCTTATACACATTTATCAGATCAACTCTCATACTCCGTCGCTCCAAGGACAAAAGGGCAGATTCACTGAACCTTTGCCCAAAAGGCATGTTCTCTATTCCAGGCAACATCCTTGTATATCTCCTCTGCAATCTCTCTATAACAGCTACATGTTTCCTATAGTGACGTGACCAGAACTGAGCACAATATAACCTATTCAACCTTTCCCTGTAAGTCAGAACTCTGCACCCTTTCAATCTTATTGATGCTTCTGCTGAATGTAGGTGACCAGACCTGCAGAAAATACTTCAGAATTTGCCTCTTAAAAATCTTACACAACTCCAACATAGTATTTCAACTCCTGTATGTAGTCTGCAGATTTATGGAAGCCAACGTGCTGAAATATCTCATTAGGACACTATCTGCCTGTGACAGAACTTTCAAGAAATAATAGTTCTGTATTCCCATATTCCTATTTTCTACCGGATACCTCTGTACCTAACTGTTCACTGTGTAAGTCCTACCCTGGTTTGTCCACCCGAAGCAACAACCGCACAGATATTTGCAATTTGTTAGCCCATTGTCCACCTTGTACAGGACCTACTGCAAGTTTTGACTACTTTCCTTATAGAAAACCGATAACATTAACTGGAATAATCACTTAACTGGAACAGAAACATGGTTAAAGGTAGGAATCAGAAATAGTATGACTATTTAGAGTACGGTTAGTGCCGAGCATATCTTTGATTTGACCTCAACTCTTTATAGAAATTTTATTGCCAAATAAGGTCTTGACATGTAACGTATTTATTGCTGCTGATAACATAAATGCAAACAGTTTATAAATATTGATATGGATGGGTATTACGAGGAAAACGAGATACTTCATGACACCGATAAGATTGTTGAGAGTATAATTGACAAACAGGATGTGACTTACCAGTCGACCATCCCTCATGACTGGGCTCATCATCCTGAGTACCTGCTTCTGTTTAAGTCTCCACAAATGCCCCCAGATCCACTGAGCATTTTAGGTCTCTCCCCCTCGGTTTCTTCCATATAGCAGCTTTTCATTTCTATTCATTTTCAAGTGTAAGGAAACTCGGATATTTCATCCGCTTGTGTTTAGGCCGGGGTTGTTTGCTTAGGAGCAGGTTCAATGGAGTGTATATTGTAAACGGTGTATAAAATGATGAGCAGCTGCTATGTAGTAAAGGGGACGGGTTTTCGTTTAGAGGAGTCATTAAATAACAGGGTGGTTTATAGAATTTAATATCTCCAAGATCAGGGGCGTGATGAGAGAAAATATCTTAATGAGTGTACAGGCTTGGTACACTGAATGAAAAGTCGGCGATGCAGACAACCTGCAAAAGCTGCAGGAGAGATTTTTTTCTTTTTCAACATTTAATGGCTCAATGAGTATGATCCAAAACTTGCGAAAAACTGGTTTATGTCTGAAGAACCTCCAATTGACAAGCTATTGGACAGAGTGCGACACGCAACAAAAGAATCAACAATTATAAAGCATAATTGCATAGCAAAAATAAAGTTAGAGGTAATAGTACGAACATAGTATAGAATGTGCATAAATATATAAATGCAAGCATTTTTTGTGAAGTAAGCCGCATATTAAACAGCGTTTTAAAGTGTTTACAATTCGGTGTGGTGACGGGGTGCTAAATTGAAAGTTTAATCAGCTCAACTGCCTGGAGAAAGAAACTTTTAAGATGGGGTGATGTTCTGTTGGTGTGGTTTTATAAGCCCAATAGCGCTTCCAAGAGCGAACGTTTTGAATCGGCAGTTTTTTTTTAAGTGGGCAGTTTAATAAATGAGCAGTTGTTTAGAATTGGAAACTCCTGGCGCTTCAAGTACCATTTGTAAGCATGTGATCGCGATAGAAAGCCGTCGATGTTCGGAATCAACCTGTCCTGACAAAACAGTTTCAGCAAAGCAAGTGAAAGGAAGGCGCCTATTTCAATGGAACCTGTCAGTATTTGAGACTGACTAAAAAAAATCTTTACAGCAAGACACTAATTCATCACTAGAATACATAAAAGTAGGCGGCCAGATCCCTAACCTTCTCTGTCAGCCTGGTAACTGTGGAGAAAGCAATAATTTCTTACCGACAAATTAATGGTTCCGTATTACAGATATGGATCAATATACCTCCTCCGCCATTTCCTCTGCCCGTTTGCCCCATTTTCTATTATCATTCTATAATATGTTAACTTCAACACATTCCAGATACGCTGGTGGGAACATAGTTCACATAGGACAAATGTAGGAGAAAACACAAACCAGATACTCAGGTACAAATGTGTAACATAAGGACGCCCAAGAGCTTGAAAGAAATCAGTCAACAACATGGGAGATTGAATCTCTCAAGCCTGATAGATAAAGAGCTCTTTCGGTCTATGGGTCTGCTAAAGAGAAATAAGAAGGTGATTGCTCCACTGCAACCTCCAACTCAGGAACAGAAGGAGATATTTGATTTGTCAAGCATAGTGGTCCGTAAAGAATGGAGGCTTTCTGTCACCAGCTCGTTGCTGTGCAATAAGAGAAGAAGAGCTTCCCATCAGGGATTTCAAGATGAGAACTATGGAAGTGAATGTCACGGATGGCGTTAGAGGCCATGTCATTTAGTATACTTAAAACTGAGTTTGGTAGGTTTTTAAACAGTAAGGGCGAAATTAGTTACGGGTGAAAGAAGGAGAAAGAAGGAGAAGGAGTAAAAAAATCAATCATCTTGGAATGGCGGAGCAGACTCGAGGGACCGAGCAGTCTAATTTTGTTCAAATGTCTTATGATGGTCACTGTTATTCCTGGGCCCTTGCATAAGCATTTTTTAGAGACTGAAATGTAATAGCAAATGTTCAACATGGTAGTCTGATTCGGAAGCTTGGTTCAGGGATAGTGAAAAATTGGATGATAAGAGGAAAATAAAAACTGTTGCTAGTATTAGACAGAGAACACTGATGAAAAGTCATTTTGCAGACTGGAGTTCTGTGACCTGTGGTGTGCAGCGGGTACTGATGGCGATCAGCTACATTCACCAATTGGATGAGAAAATAGTTGGCATTGTTGGAATGTTGTACTTGAAGAAGATAGACAGGCCACAACTTATTTGCAAAATGGCAGGATTCTGGGGTGTATTGTAGAACGAATAGACCGATTGTCACAAACAGCGATTCGGCAGCAAAGCAGATTCGGCAATTGATCTCGTGAATATGCACGTGTCAGCTAATAGAAACATAGAAAATAGGTGCAGGAGTAGGCCATTCGAGCCTTCGAGCCTTCACCGCCATTCAGTATGATCACAGCTGATTATCCAACTCAGAAGCCTTTACCTACTTTCTCTCCATACCCCCTGATTCCTTTAGCTACAAGGGCCACATATAACTCCCTCTTAAATATAGCCAATGAACTGGCCTCAACTGTTTCCTGTGGCAGAGAATTCCACAGATTCACCACTCTCTGTGTGAAGAAGTTTTTCCACATCTCGGTCCTAAAAGGCTTCCCATTTATCCTTAGACTGTGACCCCTCATTCTGGACTTCCCCAACATCGGAAACAATCTTCCTGCATCTGGCCTGTCCAATCCCTTTAGAATTTTATACGTTTCAATAAGATCCCCCCTCAATCTTCTAAATTCCAGTGAGTATAAGCCTAGTCGATCCAGTCTTTTTTCATATGAAAGTCCTGCCATCCCAGGAATCAATCTGTTGAACCTTCTCTGTACTCCCTCTATGACAAGAATGTCTTTCCTCAGATTAGGGGACCAAAGCTGCACACAATATTCTAGGTGCGGTCTCACCAAGGCCTTGTACAACTGCAGTAGTACCTCCCTGCTGCTGTACTCAAATCCTTTTGCTATGAATGCCAACATAACATTTGCCTTTTTCACCGCCTGCTGTACCTGCATGCCCACTTCCAATGACTGGTGTACAATGACACCCAGGTCTCGTTGCACCTCCCGTTTTCCTAATCGGCCACCATTCAGATAATAATCTGTTTTCCTGTTCTTGCAACCAAAGTGGATAACCACACATTTATCCACATTAAATTGCATCTATCATGAATTTGCCCACTCACCTAACCTATCTTAGCATCCTCTTCACAGCTAACTCCGCCGTTCAGCTTCGTGTCAGCGGCAAACTTGGAGATGCTGCATTTAATTCCGTCGTCTAAAACATTTATCTATATATATATATATATAAACAATAATCATTATTTCATTGTAATAATATTTGACTCCATTCATTCCGTTGTACTATTTGTCGATACTTGGACATAGTTTCGCTTCGTTTCTGCATTCCTCCTTCCCTGAGAAATTGTACTGTAGAGTAAAAAGAATCATTTTATTTAGTTCTTCTTTTCAGCCGCAGTGTAGACTTCGATTTCAATTTGAGTGTTTTACTCAATGGCCTTGTTTGGCCTAGTGTTTATTGTTTTCTTTTTCCCGTTAGCTCTGTTCGCATTAAAGTCTGTGAAATTTCGACCCTCTTCAGTGTCTGGCACTCTTCACCTGTGCCATTTCCGATCCTGGTCACACCGCTAGGTATCATTCCTGTAGGGGAGTATGTTGAATTACCTTGTACCCAAATATCAATCAATTCCAGACTGGAATCTGTTCAACGACTAAGATTGCACACAACTAGTCTCTAATTTCCCTAAATACCAGAGAGTTTGGTGTCTCGTTTTCAGGCTGAAAGTCAAAGTCAAAGTAAATGTATATATACACCAACACATACTACTGTGAGATTTATTTTCTTGCCTGCATTCACAGTAAATAAAAATAACTTCAATATAATAAATGAAAAGGTTGCACAACAATGCGGACAAGTAATCCAAGTGCAAGGGACAACAAACTGCAAATGCAAGAAAAAACAGGCTAATAATAATAAATAAACAATAAACATCAGTAGCAGAAGTTGCAGTGCCCCTGAAAAGAATTAAAAGATAAATGTTAGGGAATCAATTTAGTACTGGTTGAGTGAAATTGTCCCATCTGGTTCAAGAGCATAATGGTGATGTTTAATGACAGTTCCTAAACCTGCTGATATAGCAACTATACCTCCTGCAGCCCCTTCCATATGGCAGCAGCGAGAAGAGAGCTTAGCCTGGTTGGTAGAGGTCCTTGATAATGCATGATGCTTTTGTCCAACAGTACTCCTTGAAGATCTGGTCAATGGTGGGGACAGCATTACCGGGTATGCGCTGGTCTATCTCCATTACTCTGCCTAATTAGGTCACTGATTTCCATGTACCCAAAATGGTATCCCTACATATTTTCTACAATAACCTTCCCACCAGTGATATGAGGCTTATCGGACTACAGTCTGTCCATAGTTTCCAGGATTATCCCTGATTCCTTCGTGAATATTGCAACATTAGATACACGCCTGTCCTCCCGGACCTCGCTGGTTGCTGAAGAGGACACAGATATATTGGCCAAGCTCCAGCACTCTATTTTCTTGGCGCTCTCAAAATACTTATGAATATCGCATTATGCCCTTGTGGTTTATGCAACTTCATGCTCTTTGAGATATACAACACTTCCTCCTGCCTCCTCCTTTACCCCGAAATGCCCTTGGTTATCAATATTCTTAACACTCTCCTTTCATCTTCCACGTTCTTCTCTTTCACATTGCTTTTTCCAGGGCATTGGAGGACATTGGTGTTTCCATTCCAGGTCGTAATGCAAACGGTTTTAATATTTTCTACCAGGCATCTACAGAAGTTTGCCAATGATTTGCTGAATTTTCACAAACTTCTAACAAAGAAGAGGATCAGAGGGATAATTGGGTCCGAGTCCATACAACGCACAAAGCAGCTGCACAGGTTGACTCTGTGGCTAAGAACGCATGCGGTGTATTGGCCTTCATCAACCTGTGATTGAGTTCAGGAGCCAGGAGTTAATTTTACAGATATACAGGACACTGGCGAAGCCCCACTTGAAGTACTGTGCTCCGTTCTGGTTACCCCACTACAGGAAGGATGTGGAAACGGTAGAAAGGGTGCAGATGAGATTTACAAGGATTTTTCCTGGATTGGGGAGCATGACTTATGAGAACAGGTTGAGTAAACCTGGCCTGTTTTCCTTGGAGCGACGGAGGATGGCGGGGCGGGTGGTGACCTGATAGAGATGTATAAGATGATGAGAGACATTAATCGTGTGGATAGTCAGAGGCTTTCTGACTAAACTCCTGGTGGAGTCCGTCGGGGTGCCATCATGACAAGCTTTTTGCACCGATCTGTTTGGTGATTGTTCATCGTACGGCGTGTCTTGGGCAGCTGAAACCTGGCGGAGCCCATCCCTCACCAGGTTTTTTCGATGTCCAGTTGCTAGCTCGAAACTCAACGGATGGAGAGCGTGCAATGGAGTCGGACGGATTCTAACTCGGGAACTCCTCGCCCCGAAGTCCAGCGGTGATGTCAGTTCGGTGTACACCACCAGACGGGTATGAAATGTCTAACACAAGAGGGAACAGATTTATGATGCTTGGAAGCAGGTGCAGAGAAGATGTCAGGGCGAAGTTTCTTTTTAGGCAGAGTTGTAAGTGAGTGGGATCGGTTGCTATCGATGGTAGTGGAGGCGGATATGACAGTCTTTTAAGAGAGTCCTGGATAATTACATGGAGCTTAGAAAAATAGGGGACTATGTGTAACTTTAGGCAATTTCTAAAGCAAGTACAGGTTCGGCAGAGCATTGTGGGCCGAAGTGCCTGTACTTTGCTGAGTGTTTTCTATGTTCCTTTGTGTCTAACGTCGTTGTATTGACCTCGACTCTCTATATTTAATGCCAGGTGAAGTCTCAAAGTCTAGATGTCCAGAATTACTGACTATAGATGTTAGGCAGGAACGGTGACTGGGAAACATGAGAAGTCCATAAAGAATAATATAAATCTGCAATAAAAGAAAAAATGAGGGCACCAATAAGATTGCTGACAGAATATTTCACAAACAGGATCGGACTTTCAGATCTATCGCCCCTTATGATAGAGACTCGTAAGTCTGCGTCTCCGATTCTCTTTCTATCTCCATAGATACTACCAGCTCCACTAACTGGAAGCCCTGAATAACCTGCGTGAGAAAATGTTGACTTTACAAGGTTTGTATCGTTAAATTAGTGTTATCCAAAACTTGCAACAAACTGCTTTATGCCCAAAATAATTCAAAATGATAAGTGTTTTGGTCACGGTACATCAAGCAGCAAAATGCAATAACATAAAACAATTAAAAGGTGTACCAGTCGCTGCTTCCGCTAGCGGCATAATCTATGCGATGAAAGCGCCCGGTCAGGCAAATTTAAGAAACCTCGTTTGTCTGAATGCTGCGTGGTGTGTTCCCCCGTTACAAATCAGTAGCACGAAATAATAAACAGTACCCAATAAGCAATTAAATGATTCAGCTTTATAATACATAACTTGACTATATGGTTACTAAAGAAACAAAACAAAGAACAGGGTCCATTCTCGTGAAACAGTCTGATGCGCATTAGAGCTCATTGTTCAGTCCGCTGATTTCCCATCGACCTCCTCCGAGCGAAGCCGAGCCTCGGACCCTCGCTCCAAGTCCACTCCGTTCGGCGGTCTACCAACTCTCCCCATTCGCGTCTTCTCTCCTCACCTTTCCCCGGCAAAAGATCGCGAACTGCCTTCTCTCAGACCCAAGAGTAACAACAACATCCCTGATTGGATAGCCCCACATTCCAAGGCCGCGCTAGTCATAAGCCAAACACGACTATAGGGAAACCATTCCATTAGCAGGAAAACCTCACAGCTCGTTCCAAAAGTATATAGAATTACAGAAAAGTAAAACTAGCGGTAAAAATTATCGGTAGGGAATGAAATATCCAGAAATACATCAATATCACTATGGATTTATGAATTAACCAGACAAATAAATTAATAAATAAAATAAATTGCTTAAATTACTAACAATGCAGTGTAGTTACCGCTGTGTGGAAATGGGTCTTATCAAAATGGCTGATCAGATTAAATGCTGTTGGAAGAAACTTTTACATTGACGTGAGGATTTCTTTTGCTGATTTTAATAGCTCCATAGCGCTTTCCAGAAGGTAGCTTTTGGTTCCGCTAGTGAACATGTGGGGTTGGTAGAGAGCCGGCGAAAACCGGATTGGGTCCTGACTTGACAAGACAGTTTCAACAACATAACGGAGAGGAAGACTTTTGTTTCGATGGTGTCTATCACTATTCGTGACAACCTGAAATGCCCTTAACATCTGTGAACTAATTATAATTTGTGGTCATTTCTGGAATACAGTAAACAGTGCGCCACTGGCAGACTCAATCATCTGCGTTACTGGAGTATTTTGAAGTGTCGGTGTCGGCTCTATTCACTAGGGAAAATTCGATAAATATATAGTTAACGGTTATATGTAGCAATACAGGACTTCCAATACAGAAATGGCACAGTGCACCTCCTTCGCATTGCCGTTTGCCACTTATTGCTATCATTCAATAATGTGCGTCTTCAGTAAGTCCCTGTTATGCTAATGGAGGTATATATATGGCCTAAGGTAGAAGGAGTCAATTTTAGAAAACTTAGCACATTTATTTTTTCAACATAGTCCCCTCCTGCATGTACACACTTAGTCCAGTGGTCGTGCAGAATACGGATCCCTTCTTTGTAGAAATGGTCCACAGCTGGGAGTGATTGACAAGTTCGTGGCCTAGGTAGGAGATGAGTTATTTACTTCAAACTTTCTGCATTATCACTGGAAGTGTTGAACTGCACGTGCATGTAATACGAGCATCCTGGACCTCCAGCTGGTCCACAGCAAGGGTGATTGATAATTTAGTGGCCTATGGTAGAAGGAAATGAGATAAACAGCTCTCATTACATGCACGTGCACTTCAACTCATTGCGTGAAAATGCCGAAAGTATGAAGTTAATTACTCATCTCTTTCTATCTTAGGCCAGGAACTTATCAATTACCGCATGCTGTGGACCACTTCTGGAGGTCCAAGATGTCGATTTCTACTAAAAAGGGATCCGTATGCTCCACAACCGCTGGACTAAGTGTGTAAAAATAGGAAAAATAAATGTGCTAGGTTTTCTAAAATTGACTCCTTCTACTGTGGGCCACGAACTTATCAATCACCCTCGTGATTATCTGGGTTTCTCAGATCACTTCCATGTTGATGGGGAATACTAGAGTGTACTGGGGTCTATTTCAGAGCAGTAGAGAGGTAACGAACCCATGATCATGCTCCGTGCTGTTTCCGCAACCTTATATTCTTCAAGTGATTTTCTCTTCCCTGCTCTCAATATTAAACATTTATCAAACACAGTGTTGAGGAAGTCGGCATCAATCGCTCTCTCTCTCTCTCTCACTCACATACATACACACACACACACACACACACACACACACACACACACACACACACACACACACACACACACACACACACACACACACACACACACACACACACACACACACACACACACACACACACACACAAACCCATCCCTTCTTTCTCTCTCATACAGGAAGAAGGACGTGGAATGGGATGAGAAGGGTAATAAATCAGCTATAACGGAATGCTGGACCAAACTCGATGGGCTTAATACCCCAATGCCGCTCTTCTGTTTAATGGTCGAAAAGGAACCAGTAGTTCTTAATTTTTCAGGGTCCATTTGCACTCAACCTTAACCGCTCCTTAAAATTATATCAATATCGATGACATCTTTCCTATTCATGAACTAAGTCAAAATTAGTAGAGGGTGTTTGTCCAGTTTCTACATGGTCGGCTGGTTCGAAAGCCTGGGTAACATATAGTCTATGGTCATTGATCCAACTGGCAAAATAAAAATGTATTGGCGGCATTAGACAGAGAGGGCTGGTGAGGAGTTCATGTTCCGATTAGAGGACTGTGACCAGTGGTGTAAAGCTAGGACGGGTGGACCATCATTTGTCAATTATATTAACCATTTAGATGAGAAGGTAGTTAGTAAGTGTGGCATGTCGAACTTGGTGAAGATGAAAATGGTCGTAAATTACCTGGCATATGGCAGGTATCTTCGGAATGAGAGACCAAATGACATGTTTTGCGCAAGGAATAATGCTGAATCACGTTGTGACATCGAACGGAGTAGTTTGCAGTTTTAGAGCCTTTCCATAAGAATGGATAAAACATACAGCATAGAAAGTACAGCAAAGGGTCAGGCTAGTCGGCCGTCAATGCTGTGCTCAGCCGGCTAAAAAGCAAATCAAATACCCAGAATCTAATCCCTCCTACCCGTACAATGCATACCCGTACAGCCATGTGCCTGTCCAAACATTTCTCTAAAGCCCCTATTGTATTTGCTTCTACCATCATACCAGGCAGCGCATTCCAAGCATTCCTACTCTCTCAGTAAAAAAACTTACTCCTCAAATTTTTCCTGAACCTACCCCCTCTTGCCTTCAATGCATGCTGTCGAACATTAGTCATTTCAATCTTAGGAACAGATACTCACTGCTTACTCTATCTCACAGTCTTACAGTTTTATGATGTTGCACCATAGCCTATTGATTGTTGAACTCATTTGCTCGGCAATTTAAAGCAAGCATTCTATGAGCCTTCTTCACCATCTTGTGCTCAAATATCAATCAATCCCAACCTGCAATCTGATTAGCGACTAAGAATTGCTTAGGTAATAAGAGAGAGAACTTCATAAATTGATAGTCTCTGACTGAATTAGGTTACGTCAGAGTTGCTCATCTAGTCAACCATCACTCACCACCCTCCAACAGAGGAGGCACACACTGCGTTCATTGTTTGCTGTGAACTCAGTATTTTGTCTTTTCATATCATCGCCACGCATTTCCCTAAATACCAAACAGTATAGCGTCTCCCTCTAAGCTTCAAAAACGAAGTCAAGCTAAATTGATTACCAAAGTACATATATGTAAGCATATACAACCATGAGATTCATTTTCTTCAGGGCAAACACAGTAAATTGAAAACAAAACACACTAGACTCAATGAAAAAAACCACAGGCTAAAAAGACGGACAAACAACCATTATGCAAACGACAACAAACTGTGCAAATACAAAAAGAAAAGAAAAGTACAAATGCATAATTTAAAAAGCCACACATAAAAATAACATGAGTTTTCGAGTCCGTGAAAGTGAACCCATAGGTCATGCAATCAGTTCCGTGTTGGAATAAACGAAGATGAGTGAAGTTATATTCTCTGACTCAGGACCACGATGGCTGAAGGTTAATAACTGTTGATATGGGACCAGTATCCTTTACCTCCTTCCCGATAGCTACAAGGGGAAGCGAGCCCTTGATGACTGCGCTATAAACATTATTTATTAAGGATTTTTCCGTTCAAGGATAATGACATTTCCATACCGAGCTGCCAGCGACCAATCTATCCTCCTCCGGGCACCTGTAGAAGCTTGCAAAGCTTTAGAAAACATACTGAATATTCGTAAACCTTTTAAGAAGATGGAGTCCCTTCCGTGTCTTTTATGCAATGGCAGTTAAGTACTGGAGTAAGGAGAGATTCTCTGAAATGGTAACACCGAGTAAATTAAAGTTCCCGAACCAGCTCTGATCCGTTGATAGGCACTGGCTCATGGACAGCCAGTTTCTTCCTTCTATAGTCAATAACTAGATTTTTAATTCAGCCAGATAAGGCTCTTCTCCTTCTGGGTGAGGCCTCACCTGCAGTGAAGACAACGCTACACGATCAGCATTGTGGAATGGATCCGAAGACCAGTGGTAGGTATGTTTAAAGAACTACTCCAGACAATGATAAAAGCAGGTAAAACTTTCCACATTAAAAGGAAACGGGGCAAGTTCAAGAATATGAAAGATTTAGGGTGACATTGTTCAAACGCAGGTGAATGGAATTAGTACAGGTAAGCAACTTGACCAGTCTGGACGAGATGGCCTGCAGGACCCGGTTACATGCCCTTACCTTAGTAAACAGGCTCACATGGGCATCACATTGTCAAAGACCTTCCGAAAATTGAAGCATACAACATCCATCGATCTTCTTTCATCTAATCTGCTTGCTATTTCCTCAAATATGTAGAACATATTTGTCAAGCAACATTTACTCTGAAGGAAACCATGATTCGTTTGGCCAATTTTATCATGTGCCTCCAAGAGGATTGTAATTTCCTTTCCTCTCCCTCCATACCATTTTGAAGAGTGGAGTGACATTTGTAATTTTCTAGTCCTGCAGAACCATGCCAGAATTTTGAGATACTAAAATTATTATTACCATCAGCCACCTTGTTTCAGAACCCTGGGCTATAGTCCATCTGGTTAAGGGACATATCTAAATTCAGACCTTTCAACTTCCCAAGCACCCTATATTCATGGTAATTGCACTGATCTTTGTCTCCTAACTCATTCAAACCTATGCCATCCTGCTAGTGCCTTCCACGGTGAAGACGGAATCAGTCACTGCTCATATTCCAAGCTGGGATGAATACATGTTATATATGTTTGGATACAATTTGAATCAGCACTGTAGAAATAAAGGTGGTGCTGGGTCAATGATCAGCTTTGAACTTGGGTAACAGAGGAGCATGGTGTGTAGGCCAATGAATGGTATTATTTATTCCCTTCTCCAGAAATGCAAGCATTTATCATGGATTCTCAGGTTACCGCGATATTCATATGTGAGCACGCTGACTGCTTATTCAGAGAACGAGAGACACGCCGAGATCATGATCACCCTCCGGGATGTTCTCATGTTTTTATTTTCCTCAAGTGGTTTTCTATTCCTTGCTGCCAATGTGATACATTTATCGGGCACAGTACTGAGAAAGCCAGCAGCTCCTTCGCCCTGTATCCCTCTCTCTTTCACACAAGCTCGAGCTCGCAAACACACACACACGCACACACTTTCACCAACTTCCTTTCTTTCATTCTCCCTTTTCTCCTCTCTCTCCATTACTATTCCATTCTCCCTATTTCTCGTTTTTATCTCTCTCTTTTGCTTTCTCTCACTATCTGCATCTTCTCTCCCTCCCTCTCTCTCATTGCTCTCGCATTGCCTTTCTCACTTCCACTGCCGGCACTCTCATTATCAGCTTACTCATTTTGCCTCTCTGCACACTGCTGCCTGTTTCAATCTCAATCTCCCTCTCCCCTTCTCGCTCTCAGGTTTTCACCCCTGTCCCTTCCTCCCCAACCCATTCTACCTCACGTTCATCCGTCTCGCTCCCCCCCCCACTCATCCCCACTCTCGCTCCCTGTCTCCCTGTCTCCCTTTCTCTCTGTCCATTCACTTACAGAAATTAATATCACTCTCTTACATTAACAAATTTCATCGCTTACGCAAACAAAATGAAATTTGTGCATAGTATTGTTTTCAAAGATTTGTTTCCAGAATTTGTGTCTTCCAGTTATTGCAGTTCGCAGATTTAGAACATTTAAAATGCTTCCCTCCCTCCCCAAGACCCAGTGACCGCACCACCTGTATCGCTTCACAAACTAGATATAAACAGCATTGATTTGTGTAACTGTCGCTAAATAAAGACTGTACCGACACCGCTTCGTCCCCATGGGAGATGACGACATTCGCAGCTGCATCAGTACCGTTCACAACATCAGGCAGCAAGAGGAGTTAATTAAAGTGACCAGTGTCTGATGGTCAGGATAGATTTGAGGGTCATGTACCACGTCATTTAACGAGATCCCATTGCCCGTCCTCATAACCCAATGAGAACTGAGCTAAAGGACACAAAACCTTATGAAACTCAAAACTGCAGGAAATTTCATTAATACAAATAACCTAGTGTGTTTCACAGAAGAAAAACATTGATACCGAATCATAAGACCCGAAAATATGATTTGGAATAAGTTTCTTCTCACTGATTATCTCCCATTTGTTCATTAATGGAATATACAGAGAGAGCAAGAGGATGCCATTCGGCCCCTCCAACGTACAGCACAACGCAATCAGAACACTCGACCTTCATTTGCCTTGGGATTTCCCACATCGCAAAATCCTCCGCTTAAAAAAGATTATACAGGCTTCTCTTTTAAATATCCTATGAACATTTCCCTCGCAGAACGGTAGTTCTGAAAATTCACAGTAGTCCCACGCCCTGTACCTTACAATCGAAGTTGTATCAGAGTTTCAATCCCTCACCCTGTTGAAGTCAGCATCTCTCCGCGAACCATGAGTCTGTTTGGAGTCTCCATTAAAAGCTCGCTTTTCAATTAGATGACCTCATATTCTGAACTGTCATGGTTGATGAAATATTATCACCTGCCTTCATATTCTCCTGCCTTCTCTCGTAAGCTTTGTCACCATGACTATTCAAGACCGTATCACCCTTCGCTTTAAATACACCAAATTCCTTCACATTAAATTCCATCGAATCACAAACCTCTCTCTAAAGATATTCCTTCAGTTCTCCGTTTTAAATAGATGTCCCTACATTTTGAAACTGTGCCCTCTGGACCTACACTCCCACACCATCTGAACCACCTGCTCCACGTCCACTCTATCTAGGACATTATTCACTCGATGGATTTCCATGATATGCCCATTCATTCTTCTAAACTCCAGTGTCTACAAGGCCCAGAGCAGTCAAATGTTTCTCATACGTTAACCCTTACATTTCTTGTAAACCTTCTCTGGACCTTCTCCTATGAGTACATCATTGTCATGGCGGATTTCAACTCTCCTTAGTAAAACGGGAATCTTCTTGGTGCAATGGGGTTTATATGGGGCAGTGTTTGTTAGCTGTATCCATAAAGACTTCCTAAATCAATTTGTGGAAGGTCCAACTAGAGGAAGGTCCGTATTGGTCCTTATGTTGAGAATGAGTCCGGCCAGGTGAACGGACTTTCAATGGGCGAACAGTTAGGGAACAGTGACTGTATAAAGTGGTGAGGAAGATTCTTAAACGAGTTGCGCATATTTTGAGAGCATAAGGCAGAAACAAAGAAGCTTTAATTCGGAACACCGGCAAGTCCACGTCAGATATGTAGAGGGCATTTAGAGATCAATTGCACAGAACACAGGAGAGGGATGTACCTGTCAGAAGGAAGGACGGGGATGGAAAGATAAGTGAAACTTGGATGTCCAGATAGTGATGACTTTAGTAGAGAAGGAAAAGGAAAAGTATGCAATGCTTCGGAAGTTGTTGTCAAACAAATTAAATAAGGAGTATATAGAAGCTAGAAAAGAACTAAAAAAATAATTAGGTAATCTCGGAGGAGCCATGAAAAGTCTTTGGCAAGTAGGATTAAGGTGGAGCCGAAGGCATTCTATACATTAATCAAGCGCAAGGTGAAAATAGAAGAAGGGTGCGACTACTCTATGATAAAGGGGGGGAGGAACATTTGCAGGAATGCAGTGAATGTGAGAGAGGTACTTAATGAGTACTTTGCTTCTTTATGTACCAAGGAAAATGATATGGAGGACCAAGAGATCAGTTCTTAGAACATAAATATGTTACGGCGTTTAGAGGTCAAGGAGGAGTAAGTGTTGGGCCTCCTAATTAGTATTTAAGTGGATAAGACCCCAGGGCTCAATGGGATTTACTTCAGGTTATTGAAAGGGGCAAGAGACGAGATTGCTGGGGCATTGACCAGTATCTTCTTGTCCTCAACAGCCACAGACGACGCCCTGTAGGACTGGCAAGTGACTAAAATTTTACCTCTGTTTCAGAAGGGAACCAAGAAAACTCCTGAGAACTATAGACTGGCTAGTCTCACGTCAATTGTAGGGAAATTGCTGAAGAATATTCTTCGGGAGAGATTAAATAAGCATTTGGAAACCGACGGCCTAGTTAGAGAGCATAGCTTTGTGTGTGGCAGTATGTGTCTTACCAACTTGGCTGGCTTTTGTTTTTGACCAAGTAACAAGAGAGATTGTTGAGGGTATGGCAATACTGTAGATGTTGATTACAAGGCATTTGACAAAGTCCTTCATGTGAGGCTAATCCAGAAGATTAAGATGCATGGTGTCGCGGCGAATTCGTTGTTTAGATTCAGAACTGACGAGCATAGAAGACAGAGGGTAGTGGTTGAAGGGTCTGTCTAGTTGGACATCTCTAATTAGTGTTCTGCGTGGTTATTATTGTGCTGAGACCTCTGCTGTTGGTGATGTACTTTATATAAATGACTTGGGTGATAATGTAGATGAATAGGTTTGTAAGTTTGCAGATGATGTCAAGACTGGTGAAATTGTGGATATTGTAGAATACTAGCAAAAATACAGCGCGATAAGATCAGTTACATATATGGGCAGAGAACTAGCAGATGGATTTTAACCCAGATAAATGAGTGGTGTTGCTCTTTCATAGGGCAAATGCAAGGAAACAGTGTAATGTTAAGGCCAAGATCCTTAACAGTTCTGTTGATCCGAGAGATCTTGGGATCATAGTTAATAGCTTCTTCAAATTTGCTACGTGGTAGAAAGTCTTATCGGATTTTGGCTTTTATTCATAGAGTTCAAAGGCCAAGAGGTTACGTTATAACTTTGTAAAAATTTAATTAGGCCACATCTGAGGTATTGTATGCAGTTGTGATCGCCCACTCTTGGAAAGGTGATGAGATTCTGGAGAGGGTGCAGAAGAGATTTACCAGGATAATGCCTAAGGCATGTGCTATCATAAAAGATTGGATAAATTTCGGTTGTTTTCTGTGGAGCACCAAAGGCAGTAGGGAGATCTGATATAGGTTTACAAGATTCTTTTTCATAAGAGGGTAGTGGATGCCTGGAATTCGTGGGAAATATAGACCGATTAGTGTCACGTCAATTGTAGAGAAAATTCTTAGGGATAAGATAGATGAGCATTTGGAATGCAGCGGCCTAGTTAGGGAGCATGGCTTTGTGTGTGGCAGGTTGTGTCTTACCAACTTGATTGACTTTATTGACAAAGTAACGAGAGGGATTGCTGAGGGTATGGCATATGTTGTCTACAAGGCGTCTGAAGAAGTCCCTCTTGTCACGCAAATCCAGAGGATTCAGATGTATGGGGCCCGCGACGAATTTGCTGTTTAGGATCAGAACTGACATGAGCATAGAGGTCAGAGTGCAGTGTTTGAGGGGTTATTCCAGCTGGACGGCTGTAATTAGTGTTCCACGTGAATGTGTGCTAAGACCTCTGCTGTTCGTGATGTACAGCACATAAATAACTTGGATGAAAACGTGGACACATAGTTTTGTAAGTTTGTGGATGATAACATGACTAGTGAAATTGTGGATAGTGTAGAAGACTGGCAAGTAATGCAGCGCGATATAGATTAACAGATATGGACAGATAAATAGCAGATGGATCATAACCCAGGTAAATGCGTGGAGTTCCCTTCAACAGTTCTGCTGATCAGAGAGGTCTTGGGATATAAGTTCATAGCTTCTTCAAAGTAGCTAGGCAGGTGATAACGTGGTAAAAATGTCTTATGGAATTCTCGTTTTAATTCATAGAGTTTAAAGGCCAAGAGATTATGTTGTAACCTTGTAAAACTCTAACTAGGCCACATCTGGAGTATTGCATCCAATTCCGGTCGCTCACTATTGGAAGGGTGGTGAGTCTGTGCAGAGGGTGCAGAAGAGATTTACCAGGATTTTACATTGTTTATCGGGTATGTGTTATCACAAGAGACTGGACAAATTTGGGTTGCTTTCTCTGAAGCGCCAGAGGCCGAGGGGAGATCTGATAGAAATTTATAGGATTAGGTGTGATAGAAGTAGAGAGCATCTGTTTCCCAGGGTACAAATTCTAATACCAGAGGGCATGCATTGAAAGTTAGAAATGGTAGGTTCAAAGGAATGTGAAGGGTAACTGTTTTTTACTGAAAGAGTAATGGATGCCTAGAATTTGCTGCCTGGTATGATAGCAGAAGCAAGTACATTAAAGGCTTTGAATAGATGATTGGATAGGCATATGGATGTAAACAAGATTGAGGGAGACAGTGATGATGCAGGTAGGAGAGGTTAGTGTTGTGGTGAATTTAATTTGCTTTTCAATTGGTTCCGTATAATATTGTGAGCCGATTAGACTGTTCCTGTGTTGTACTCTTCTATGTTCTATCCCTTCTCAGATGAGTAACTTAAAATTGCACACTGCAATGCAAGTGCGGACTTTGCTGTTATGTTCTAGTCCTGTTGAAATGTATGTTAATATTGCCATTAGTCTTCCTTATCCATTTCAATTTGTGGTATGTGAGTTTCACCATGTGAAAACATGTTTACCAGAGAAAGGGTATACTCGCTGGACTTCGGATAAATAAGACTTTATCGATAAAGCACGCTGTAAATAATTGCCAAATTGTGTGGTACGGTAGCGTAGAAATTATTGTAATTTCTATATTACTATATCTCAACGAAACAGGATCCCACCACTCTATCCAAGGCGTTTTTAAGTTTTCCCCATGACCATGTGGGTTTCATCCGGGTGTCCGGGTTTTTTCCCATATTACAAAAAAGTACTGCAGAATAGGGCAATTGGACGATGTCGGCTGGAGAGGTCTGAGGCCATGTTGTATCTTCAGAAAACATAAAAAAGTATTAACGGTTCTGGGAAAATGTTTAGCAAAAGAGAACAAACTGATTCACAGTATCCTGTCAGATAAACGTTGACATCCAGGTGCATAAGACGCACTCGGGGACTGGAGAAAACACTTCGTCAGAAGGTCAGAGTGTGCCATGGGAGGACAGAGGGGAGTTTATGGAATTTTACGGTCGATGGCCCTGTCGGCTGAAAGCACTTCCAACAAAATTGGACCAGTTAAATTTGGAGTTCAATAGTTTGTAATTTATCAGACATTGTGGAATCCTGAAGTGATGGGAACGGAGGAAGGCTCTGGTTCGTGAATGAAAGACATGAAGCTGATTTTGGAGAGATGCGCCCATTTATTTGAAAGAGATACTATCTCATTCAGTACGTAATGCCCAACCATGAGCACAGAAAAAGAATCATAGTCGTATGACGCTACAACACTCAAACAGGCCCTACGACCCACCTAGTCCACTGAACATTACTATTAATGTGTCTAGTCTCATCGACCAAGATCCAAACCATAGACCTTTATACCCTTCCCATCTATGCACTTAGAAACATAGAAAAATAGAAATTCTACGGCACAATGCAAGTCCTTCGGCCCACAAAGCTGTGCTGAACATGTCTCTATCTGAGAACTATCTAGGCTTTACCCATTACCCTATTTTTCTAAGCTCTATTTAGCAAAGAATACAGAACAATACAGCACAGTACAGGCCATTCGGCCCACAATGTTGTGTCGACCCTTAAACATTTCCCCCCATATAACCCCCCACCTTAAATTCCTCCATATGCCTGTCTAGTAGTCTCTTAAATTGCACTAGTGTATCTGCCTCCACCACTGACTCAGGCAGTGCATTCCACGCAATCCAGGAGTCTCTGTAAAGACCCTATCGTTTCCGCTTCCACCACCGCCGCCGGTAGCCCATTTCACGCATTTACCCAACCGTCGTTAAAATGTTGCAATCGAACCTGCATTCACCATTTCCGATGGCAACTCGTTCACACTTTCATTACCGTCTGAGTAAAGGAGTTCCCCCCCTGTTTTTTTTTTCTTAAACATTTCACCTTTCACCCTTAAACCGTGACCTCCAGTTGTAGTCTCGTCTAACCTCAGTGGGTAAAGTCTGCTTGTGTTTACTCAATGTATATACATCTCATAATTTTGTATACTTCTGTCACATCTCTCTTCATTCTCCTACTCACTAGGGAATAAAGTCACTATAATTCAGGTCCCCGGCCCTGGCAAAATCTTTGTAAATTTTCTCTGCACTTTGCAATTTTATTGATGTATTTCTTCTCAGTAGATGGCAGGTATTGGGCAGCATATTCCGAATATATCCACCAAAGTGTTATACAACAACACCATAGCATTACAACCCCTGTAGTTCATAAACTGATCTCAGATCCCTCTGTTTTACCGCACTCCGTAGTACCCAAACGCTCACTGCATATGTGATATCCTGGTCTGCCCCCCTAAAGTGCAACGTTTCACAATTGTCTGCAGATGGTAAGCGGTTGAATGCTGGTGGTGGTGAAGTGAACTATGAACAGCAAAACCGAGTGGTGATGTTTCATACAGGGTCCACAGAGGGTGACATCCTTAAGCACGCACCGAAGTGTCTTATCCAGCTGGTCTTCGAAGAAGGTCGAGAATGAGCATGGAGCGGACAGGCCCATCACCGCTGGTGTGTTGCCTTCACAATGAGGGCTGTAACTTCACCAACGAATCGACCCCACTTTGAAAACACTTGCATTCTAATGCGACGTAACTGAGAGTGGGTCACAGTGAAATCAAACAGAACTCTTCATGTTATGTCTCCGCTGGAGGAGCATATGATTGCTGTTCCTCATAATTGACTGTTTTCTGCTGTCGGTACTTAGCGATTTTTAAATCTTGTAAAGAAGGATAGATAAATGTGCCAAAGACATAAAGGACAAAGACGATGATAAAAACAATTACTTCCCCAAAGCTGTCAGTTACTGCGCATTATCCGTCCCATCCCCAACAAACCTTGCCCCACCACCACTGCACACAGAGTACCTGGTGTCATTTTGCGTACATAACAATCCACGTATATAACAATTGCTTGTCGATTATGTTGATCGCGTTATTTTATATTTATATTCATAGTGTTTTATTAGATTGTTTTTGCGTGTTGTGTATGTTTTAATACTGCATCAGATCTGAAGTAATAACTATGTTTTGCTCCTTTCCAATCGTGTACTGAAGAAATACGATAAACAATCTTGCACTTTAAATCTTGAAAGTTCCATATTTTTAATGTATATAGCAGCATTAAGGTTCAAGCCAGATATGTTTACCGTGCGAGAAAGCAGCTATACGTGGCCTCAACGGAGTCAAACATCAGGCACCCCACCTTAGACCTAAAATGCGCAGACACGCTCTATTTCAATGTTAAACCATGACTACACATTGGCAGGGCTGCTTATTCTGGAGAGCGTGCATTGTGTATTTTCAGGCATAGTATCTGTTCTCTGGAGAGTGGACGACATACTGATGTTTACTGCAATTGAGCATACAACCGGAAATTCTACATTTTGCAGACACAACTAGCGATGTGAATGAATTAGCAAATTATTTGATATAATAGATGTCTTTCAGTTTTAGATATAACAATTGATCAAAAAGTTAACCAGTCGGGCCGAGAAGTTAAAGAGTGTATTATCAAACTGAAATATTGTAAAGTTGCAAAAAGTGTGGAAAGCACAAAACAGCAAAATTGATTCAAGGAGTTCAATAAGGATAACAGAGCTCTAGATTTAGATAGCTACGGATCAAAAAATAAACTGATTGCACCTTTTTTCTATAAATACATGAAAAATGAGAAATGAGCATTAAAATTTCTTGTGGATCCGTTTCGGACTGAAAATTGAGAGATTCGTTTGAGAACTTAGGGAATGATGTATATGTTAAAACAAATAGATCAGAAAAGAAATGAATTTCCCTAATCGATACATGCCAAAGAGGTAGGGGAGAAACTGAAATAATTCCATTTTAAGTTCTGGTTATACGTTAAATGCCCTGAGAGCATACAAATCCCTCAAGTAGCCTCTGAAAAACCAGTCCAGTTCCTGGTCTTTGCGCGAAGCGTAACTACTAACGCAGACGGAACTGCTTCTACTGACAGGAGAAGGAGTAAAGGAGAGTTACTGGTCCCGTAAGGGCAGTCACCTCGGGAAGAAAGGGTTCGTCTGCCGTACTTGGCATCTTGGAGAAGATAGAAAATTGGCCCCAAACTTCCGCTGCCTTGTGGTTCTACTCACTCTGGCTATACTCGCTTCTGGAGCAATCCCTAGAGCGGAAAAAAAAAACTAGAGTCCCTAAAGCAGCCCTGCGTCCAGTTCAATGCCGAATGGCAACTCCAGAGACGCCGTTCATTTTTATATGGGTCTCTGCTGGTACTTTGGGTTGCTCAGCTGCTAGGAGAAGGGGAGTTTGCTGCATGGGCAAAAGCTCATTGTACACCGCATTGACCTACCCATGGTTGACAGCTGGGACATAACTTCCATGGTAGACCCTGACCTCCGGTGGCCTCACGCGCGCGCTTCCTCTCGCGCGCACGTGTGTGTATCTGTGTCTGTTTGGGTGTTTAAGAAAGTGACAAACAGTTACAGAGATAAACGGAGAGACCGACAGACAGAAAGACAGAGAGAAAAGAGTGGAGAGAGAGAGAGAGAGAGAGAGAGAGAGAGAGAGAGAGAGAGAGAGAGAGAGAGAGAGAGAGAGAGAGAGAGAGAGAGAGAGAGAGAGAGAGAGAGAGAGAGAGAGAGAGAGAGACGGAAGGGGAGAGGCAGAGACGATTGATTTTCACATCAGTTAGTGGGCAAATTTGGATTCTGAGAAAGTACAAACACAGCACTTGGGGAGTAGGTTGCAGAAAGAAATGTTCAGGTTGCAGAAAGAAAAGTTACAAGCCAGTGTATGACACATACGTTGACGCACACTCACAAGTGTGTGTAATATCTCAAGAACTGCTGAGGAATAACTAGTTTATGAGAGGAATTCAGAAAATTGAAGGAATAACGCTAGTTTAGATAAACCCGCAGGGCTGGACGGATGGAGGAAAAAATGGAAAACTGAGCTGTGATGCTCTTTGAAACGGAAAAGACAATTGGCGCAGTATCTAATGACGGAGCTTGAATAGCGCTAGAACAGGGAAGGGCCTAATTGTCCTGGCGCACAGATCGCAGAGCTTTCATATATTAATGCAACTATAATTTACGAATGTCATTGAATGTCATTGACAGTTTTGTTCTCTATAGCTATAAAAGCATATGCCAGTGATCGAGGGAGTGCGAGAAACATTGAAACAATTAAGTACCGTTTACGATGGGAAAATAAATGAAGAAGTCAGGTCTTTTGATTCCAACGCTTGGGCAAATGAGAGTCAATCTCAGTGAAGCATAGTTTTGATTACAAGAATACAGTGGTAATTATTTCATTGGCCACAGTGTACAGAAACAGAGCCATAATCACTACAAAAAAAAAGTCTATCATTGCGGATGGAATAAGAAGACAAAGAGAACAGCGAATGTTCGTCACTTCCCCCAGCCACTCTCATGACATTCTAACGGATCACCATCGAGAGTGCATCATCGTCTAGAATGGCGACTTACAATGCATCCAATCGCAAGACCCTGCACTGGAGATTGAGGGCTGCTGCAAACATCATCAGGACTTATATTATCAAGACTTATATCAGAAGCGCTTCATACCGAGTGCCTATGTTATTGTAACAATCCCAAAACATCCTTTCCCGTGAACATAAACCTCGCACTTTATGTCAACCTATAAATCTTCAGGCCCTGACCCTCAGGGATTTGTGCTAGTATTAAGTTTTGACTGTATGTGCTGGATCGTAATTACTGTATATGTGATGTACCATATGTACTGCGTTTTGCTCATTTGCCCGAGAGAGACATCCTTTCCTTTAGTTGTATACGGTCGAATATAAATAAAATTTGCACTGCAACTTGAACTTGAACTTGAGCCCTGGTGTTCAGTTGCTGCGCATATTCTTGAACGTGTTTGACAGATCTTGGATGCGAGGGAAAGTAAGATTTATGGGTTTAGCTTCTAGTCAGGCTCCTCGATGGATGATGCTGATGAAGTTTTCAGTAATGGTGCAGTCATTGGATGGCTCACGGACTGGTGCCCCGACTCCTTCCTAAAAGTGGCCATCGCCTGAAAGATAATTCGTATGAATGATATTTGCTTCCAACGACCCTCGCCCGAGTATTGCCCAAATCTTGTCCCACATTTCATTATCTGGCAAAGGGAATTCGAAACAGAACTCAGCGAATTTAAGAGTTTGCATCCATAATTCTGATGTAATAATTGGGATATTGTGATTAGCAAAAAAAGAAAAACAACTGCTGGGATTGCACAGCGGCTCGAGGAATCTCTGCGGTTGCTGTACTGTGGTTGCAATGTTGAACATCAAAACATATCGACCTTTGATCAAGGAATGACCCCAATTTGTTGGGTTCGACCCAGTCTTTCTTTCCAGCTGTTGATAATTAATCTATTTTAGGGATAGTGTCACGATACTCGGTTTACTAAAACCTTATGTTAAACTGGTAAAAAAAAAGCGTGGGATGATCTCGGCGTGATTTTCTAACCCCAGCCTGCCCCTTGCTCTGACTCAGGGCATTGATAAGGTAATTTTGGTAAGGGTAGAGACAGACTGTGGGGATTTGATAAATTTGATCGTTGGACATCGGGGCAGCTGAAGCCATGTACAAGGATCTCATTAAGGTTCTAATTACTTAAAACACCTATCAATCCTGTGTCTCTAATCAATTTGCTCTGGATGCTTATCAAATATTATGAATCTTGGATCTGTGACACAACTGAAAATGAATCTTTTAAAAAAGAGAGGTTAAGATGCAAACCGTCGTTTAATCCTCCATTGGTAGATTTCAAAGGCGAAGTCAGTCTCCACTCCCATCTTTCTCTGGCACCTCCCACTCATTAACATGCTGGTTAATAAATAGACCCGGAGGGCCCGGTTTACAAACGTTGGAACCGGCTCAGCTCGCAGCGTTTGCAGAACAGCGTGCACTTCGGTCAGAAATTTGAGGGCTCACTTTCTCCACGTGTCCGGAGCAATGCCCACAGCGCTGCATCTCCTGTGGGCTCTGCTTATCCATTTACCAGGTGAGAGACGGGTTGGCTCTAATGCGTATCATCTGCAACGAAATTCGTTAAATCCTTGATTTTCGCAGGTATTACACGCGTGTTTACTTCTGATGCAACACCCAAGTCACCCAGTGGTTTCACTGTATTTTATTGTAGGAATGCTGGCAGTCACTGTCCTCCATCAGACATCAATAGCGGCACCTGTCTCTCCGGGACAAAGCACTCGGTTAGATTGTCAGATACGGAACTCAACATCTGGTAAATACAACATGTACTGGTACCGACAGCGTCCCGGGGAAAAGCCGGAGTGGGTACTAAGGCACGGGTCAGATGACTCCATACAGAGAGGAACTGGAATCACTGACCGTTTCCAACCGTCGAGAGATACCTCTGCCAACAGTTACATCCTGACCATTAGTAGCCTGGAGCCCCACGAATCCGCTGTCTATTACTGCGAGGTTTGGCAAAATGGTGTTGGATATTTATTCGGTCCGGGGACGATGCTGGATATAACAAGTAAGTGACTCTCGATCACACTTCGCAACATTTCAGATAAAAGTCCCTGTCATTCCCCAATGCTGAAAAGCTCTCCATCCCTGGAAAGCTGATGCTGTCTCTGCACCGTTGGAAGGCTCGAGCTGAGCACAGGAGACGAATCATCCGCACGAGTCAGCTCCGTCTTCCATTGCATGAGTTTTATAGACGTGATCCACAAAGTGATGAGATCACATTTCATCAGTCGAATCACTGCAGAGGCATTAGGACTACACTCCCCATATCCCGCCAGCGACTTAACTCAATCAGCCTCGGTTTAACTCCAGCGAATCTCTGTCATTACTAGTAACCCGAACGCACCGACATCCAAACCCGATAATTTTAGCCAACCACACACCTACACCCAAATTAGACACCCTCCTACCCCCAAACCCGCTATGCATACGCCGAGAACACAACATCATGAATAAATCAATGGAAAATATTCCCAGTATTTCCGTAAGTGTTTTAAACAGTGGATCAGAGTGCCCAAATAATTTTTAAGATCACATAAGTCGTCATTATTATCCCAGAAAAGCGATGAAATTTGTAGGATGTTACACAAAGGTAACTCCACGTGAAGATTCCGTGCAATCAGCAGTCTGTTCAGGGGATACGCAGGGTAATTTCGGTTAGTATGGTTTAGAGTTGGAATTGGGATTTGAATCGATGGATTCCGGCTGTCGGCAGTGCATAGTCGCATTTTATTTTTGTTACCATTTCCTGTTCCGCTGGGTACTGTACTTGGACGGCTAAAGTGCCCATCCGATTAGGGCTTCTCAAAGTGTCCTTATGCATGAACACAACATTAAATGCAACGGCCATAAATTCGTGGTTGGCTTCTACATTTGACGAGTTAGTAAGATCACGCAAGGATAGAAGTCTGATAACTTGTAAGCAATGAGTGCAGGCACTTGGTAAATGGATTTGGAGAGTGTTAAGGTAATCTTCACTCGGAATATTATGTCCCAGAGACGGAAGATTCAAAAAATCAGTGTTGGGAAGTGGAAATAATCTGGCAATTCTTTATTGACGAAGTCGTTTTTGATGGACGGAAGAACTTTATTCGGTGTTAGAATTTTGACTGATCTTCTGCATAATCGTTGGATTGTGATAATATCTCTGATATAGACTTCCGGTCTATAGACTGCTGATGGGTTGCACGAACTAATAATGTTTCTATTCTCACTCTGCCCTTTCTCTCATTCACAGGTTGAGAGTCACGGAAGCCCTCAGTTCTCCTGCTTCCTCCCTCACCGGAGGAGATCGACTCGGGTTCGGCCACTCTGTCCTGTCTGGTGTCGAGATTCAAGCCGGGTTTGCTAGCTTTGCGCTGGAGCGTGGATGGCGTCGAGACGAAAAGCGGGGTGACAACAGGCGCAGTGTCACTGGACTCCTACCAAACCTACAGTCTGAACAGTTACCTACGGATACCTACTGCTGCTTGGAAGAAGGGCTCCACCTATTCCTGCAGCGTGAACCACAGTTCGCTGACCTCCCCTCTGCGAAACAGAATCTCTTTTTCTGCCTGTGCGCATTGAGGCAGAATACGCGGATTATTTGCTCCTGTTAAAAGCAGTAAAACTCTCGTTATTAAATTTCTGGTTTATTTGCAGAAGCAGATGTTGCAGCCATTTTGTGCAAGGTAAACATGCAGTGATGTCCTCGTCTGTTAATAAACTGAATGATCAATATCTGCAGAACTGTGCGTAATGATTGCCACGTATTGAGATTCATAATGCTATAATAGTGTTCCCACCCTCCTGTGTCTGACCTAGTACCGTTTGCAGAATGCAGTAACGTTCCTTGTAGGAGGCAAACGTTTTATGTTTGGATCTTGTGTGACGCAGCTTTCAATAAAGTGTAAAAGCGGCGAGTTTATTTAGTCCATCTTTACTCCTCTGCTCAAACTACATGGAGAAGATTGGCTGTGAATACGGTTGCACTCAGGATTCGCCTGACATGGAAATAGTCCAACCAGCTCAAACGGCTCTCTCCGCCCCTCTGTGCCCTACATTGGTCTTCTCCATCTTCTACTTATTAATTTCTATTATTGAAACTCTTTATTCCTCGTCCCTTCCACTTCTTTATCCTGAATGCTAATCGCATCCACACTCTCCTCTGCTCCATAGGAATGGAATCCACCTTATTACCGTTCCTCGGACAATCGGTGACTTCGCAATTGAGAGTGTGACATTGTAAAAGTTCCCTGTGAGTTGGCCCACCCTTCTATTTGAGCGTTTAGTCTATCAGTCCATTCACACAATATGTCCATAAGGCAAAAGAGGGCTTATCAATCTCCACTAAACATTTCAATAAACAGGAGATGTCAGGGGTAGGTTTATTTACACAGATGGTGGTGAGTGCGTGGAAAGGGTTGCCGGCAGCGGTGGTGGAGGCAGATATGATTGGGCCTTTTAAGAGACTCCTAGAGAGGTACATGGAGCTTAGAAAAATAAAGTGTTATGGGTAACCTAACGTAATTTCAAAGTAAGCACATGTTCGGCTCAGCTTTGTGGGCAAAAGAGCCTGTATTTGACTGTAGGATTTCTATCTTTCTATTTCAGCTTCTAGCAAACACGTCACTGCAATCTTCATCGTCTCCTAATCATTTAAAGGCAGCATCTGGGCCTATCCGATCGAAATATTTCAATATACAATAGACAATAGGTGCAGAAGTAGACTATTCGGCCCTTTGAGCCTGCACCGCCATTTTGAGATCATGGCTGATCATCTACTATCAATACCCGGTTCCTGCCTTGTCCCCTATCCATAAGATACCTATCTAGCTCCTTCTTGAAATCATCCAGAGAATTGGCCTCCACTGCCTTCCGAGGCAGTGCATTCCAGCCCCCCACAACTCTCTGGGAGAAGAAGTTTTTCCTTAACTCTGTCCTAAAAGACCTACCCCTTATTCTCAAACCATGCCCTCTGGTACTGGACTCTTCCAGCATCTGGAATATATTTCCTGCCTCTGTCTTGTCCAATCCCTTAATAATCTTATATGTTTCAATCAGATTCCCTCTCAATCTCAATTCCAGCGTGTACAAGCCCAGTCGCTCTAACCTCTCTGCGTAAGACAGTCCAGACATCCCAGAAATTAACCTCGTGAATCTAAGCTGCACCTTCTCTACAGCCAGGATGTCCTTCCTTAACCCTGGAGACCAAAACTGTACACAATACTCCAGGTGTGGTCTCACCAGTGCCTTGTACAAATGCAAGAGGATTTCCTTGCTCTTTACTCAATTCTCTTTGCAATAAAGGCCAACATTCCATTAGCCTTCTTCACTGCCTGCTGCATTTGCTCATTCACCTTCAGTGACTGATGAACAAGGACTTCTAGATCTCTTTGTATTTCTCCCTTACCTAACTCTACTCCGTTCAGATAATAATCTGCCTTGCTGTTCTTACTCCCAAAGTGGATAACTTTCTTTCCAAAGGTCCCTCTTGAGATGAGTTGTCCGGGTCCGTTCGGACGCTCCAGCACCAGAGTATTTAAAAGGGCAGGGGAGAAGATCATAATAATAAAACATATGCAATCCAGAGTAGTCTATTCAGCTCTTTGCATCCACTCCACCATTCAATATATTTATGTTTGATATTTCAACTCACTATTGATTTCCTGCGTTTTCCGCTCGTCCTCTGATGCTCTCATGTTAATCTCTCGGAAGTCCCTGCATGGGATCTTTTATCACATGCAATGAAGTGACTGAATCTTAAAACACATACCAACTGACTACAGAGCCCCGGATGACTCTATTAACGCTCGGTCCTGTATGATCCAAAAAGGGTGTTCTTAGGAGGCATTACTGATAGGAGAAAGAGCGGGTGGCAGCTTACTGTACCCACCGGACATTCAATAATATTTCACTTAAAAAAGAATTATTTGACATAGAGTGAGCGTGTGAAGTGGAACACAAAGGTTGGTTTGAAGATGGGAATTGCAGAGACAGGAGAGAAGTATAATGAACGGCAAAATGTGTAGAGTGGCACTGTCCGGGGATCTTTTTCATACTACTAGTATAAGTACAAGGAAGAATAGTGGGTATCATTGGGATGGCGTTAACATATATATCTCACTAAAACCTGCGGATGGATGAACAGAGAGATGCCACTGAAGTTTATACACGATCGCACCGTTAATAGTCATGCTTAGGTGGAATATTTGATTCATTCCAGAGATGCAGAGTTTGTTAATGTTTGACAAGTGCTCTTCGCACTGGAGGGCTGTGTATGAGTCCAGGGTGGAAACAATCGTGTTGTTATATGCAAGACATAATCGCTATTATCCGCCGTTTATAAAATCGGTAGGACCTAACTTTGATTGTGGGGGGACTGTGAAACATTCATAAGATGCTGAGCGACCGTACTTTGTTTTTTTTTATTTTGACCACTTAATTTCCCATATTAATCAATCGGCATTGGACTCCCTCCATACGCAAGACGTTTCTAGGCAATGGAGGGCATCACAAAGCAGACCACACAACCTGCATATCTGAACATTCGGTTACATTGCGACATCAGCTTCAAGCTCAGCGCGCTTGAAAAGATTACGTGCGGAACACGATCAAATGGGACAAGCGCGTAAGGTCTAGTGGTCTGCAATACACATTTGAGTTAATGGGCCTATTTTCCTGCGGTATAACTCCGACTGGAAACACAATTTTCAATATAGTTAAATATGTTTGCGTTTCAATTACATTAAATAAAGAATTCAAAGAACTCAGAGTTCAAAGTAAAGTTTATGATGACATCGCATACATGTCACCGCATACAAACCTGAGATTTATTTTCAGCCATACTTAGCAAATCTACAGAACAGTACCTGCGTACTCCAAAGATCAGGATCTGTTAACTGTTAACAAACCGTGCAAATACACATACAAATAAATAACAATAATTAACTGCATGAAATACAATATAAAGGAGTCCTTAAATGAGTGTAGCTATCCCCTTTTGTTCAAGAGGCTGATGGTTGAGGGACGGTAACTGTTCTTGTCTTTGGTGACGCGAGCCAAAAGGCACCTGTATCTTCTACTTGATGGCAGTAGCGAAAGAAGGGTATGGCCTGGGTTGTGGGAGGTCTTATTGGATGCTGCTTTTCATGTAGATATTCTCAATAGTTGAGAGGGTTTTACCCGTTATGTTTAGGCCGAATCCTTTAATGTTTGTGACAATTTTCACTCAAAGACATTGGTGATCCCATACCAAGACGTAATTCAGCCAGTCAACCCACATTCTATCACATATCAATACAATTCTGCCAATGCTTTCGATGACATGTCGAAGCTCCACAGACTCCTGAAGAAGTAGAGACGCAATCGGGCTTCCTTCGCAATAATACTTACATTATGGGTTCAAAACAGATTCTCTGAGATAGAGACACCCAGGACTTCAAAGTTTTTGATGCGCTCCACTTCTGGCTAATGGAAGCAACTCATACAAAACGCTAAAGTAACTAAGCAGGCCAGGTATTATCTATAGAAATAAAGAACAGTCGACGTTCTGGATTTCCAGCAGATTTTCTATTTCGGCTCGAAACATCGACTGTACTTTTTTTTCTATAAATTCTCGCTAGTCTGCTGAGTTCTTTCAGCATTTTGGGTGTTGCTCTTGGATTTCCAGATCTCCAGATTTTCTCTTGTTTGCGACTGGCTCATGGAACTAGAAATCCCCCTCCTATGATTTAGTAATAATCCTATAACGCACTTTCAAAGAAAAAAAAACATAATTATACTCAAAATCTGGTTTATTATCACCGATGTACGCCGTGATATGTATTGGTTTGCGACAGCAGTACAATGGATGTCATAGAAATTCAGAAAATCGTGAGTATGAGTCTTCAGGCTCCTTTTCCTGCTTTCGGATGGTATTAATGAGAAGTGAACATGTCCTGAGTTATAGTGTTCCTTAGTGATAGATGCCAAATGGCATGTCTGGCACCTCGGCACCTAGGTACACAGAGTTCAAACTTCAAAGTAAATTATTATCAAAGTGTGCATATCTCACCATATGCACCCTGAGATTCATTTTCTTGCGGGTATACACAGTAAATCCAAGAAACACATTAGAATAAACGTAGAACCACATACATCAGGATGGACAAGCACCCAATATACAAAACACAATAAACTGCAAATACAGACGATAATAGTAGTAGTTGTAGTATGTAGTAGCAATAGCAATCATAATAGTTTATTATTATTATTATCATCATCATCATCATCATCATCATCATTATTATTAAACCGTATACTAAAATAGAAGCCTGATCCAGTTTTACAGTCAGATTATCACAAATTATATTATGAGTGATCGGTCATTACAGATACGACAGTCCATAATATCTGTCTGGATATAATACAACAAGATAAACAAGCAAGAACAAGTTATTTCTTTTATATAGCCATTGCAAATTCAGACAACTTATAGAAAAGAATAAGTAATTTTTTTTTAAAAAGCTCCATAAATATTCTGAATTAATATACATTGTTCTGATAGAAATATCTTCAACTGGTATCATCCTGAAGTCACTACACGATAGCATTTAATAGCATTTAGTAATTAGAGCTACCCAGCAATATTTAAGTAAACCTTCAAAAATGCACAACGCTAAGCACAACTGGAAGAGTCGGAACGATCCTAGTAATTGAGAAATGAACGTGCTTGGCTATGTCCGCAACTCAGGTTTTACTACCTTAAGTTGATCAACAAATGAAGACAACATGCGTTGTAGAGTCTTTGAAAATGAATCTGTAGGTTGTGGCAGCAATTCAATGATTGGCGTGTGAATTTGAGTGATGTTATCCCTTCTGGTTCAAGAGCCTGATGGTTGAGGAATAATAAGTGACCTCGTAATCAGTGATATGGGTCCTGAGACACATATACCGACGTCCTGATGCAAACAGCGAGAACAGAGCATGACCTGGATAGCCGAGGTCCTTATGATTGATACTGGTTTCCTGCAATCGCGCTTGGTTGCTGGGGAGGATTGTACCCCTGATGGACAGGGCGTAACTACTTTTTGTAGTATTTTCCGTTCAAGGGCTTTGGTGTTTCCAGACTAAGCAGTGATGCAACCAGTCAATATACTCTCCAGCAAACATCTCCAGACATTTTTTAATATCATGCCAAATCTTCGCAAACTTCTAAGGAAGCTGGAGCACTGCTATGCTTTCCTCGTTATAGCACTTTCGTAACTGACCCTGGACAGTTGCTCTGAAATGATGACACTGAGGAATTTAATGTTGCAGACTTCCTCCAGTTCTGATGTCCCGATGAGTTCTGGCTCATGAACTTCGTGTTTTCTTTCCTCATTAGGTCAATAATCGGTCCCTGGATCTTGCTGGATTGACCGAAATGTTGTGCCATGACACCAATTAGCCAGAATTTCTATCTCACTCTTGAGATGATTTGCCACCATCTTTAATTCAGCAAACAACAGTGGTGTCGTCAGCATATTTAAATATGGCATTGGAGCTGTGCTTACCTTCATAGATATATAATCAGTGCGGCAAGGAGCTAGGCACCTTGCAGTGCACGTGTGCTGATGGATATTTTGAAAGAGATGCCAATTCGAATGACTGTGGTCTCCAACTGAGGAAATCGAGGATGCAATTACGCAAGAAGGTTTGGGGGCACCTTAAAGCTTAGTTATTGGTTTTGAAGGGATAATGGTAATGAATTTCAAGCTGTATCAATGAAGAACATGCTGTATATCTGCGCACTCGACATGTTGCAGAGTTGAGTGAAGAGCCAATGAAGTAGAATCTATTGTGGTCCTGCTGTAACGGTGACAAAATTGGGGCGGATCCAAGTCGCTTCTTAGGCAGAAGTGTCGACAGAGTTGAGCAATAGGCTTAGCACGTATCATTGACGTGTGCCTGCATTGATTGTTAACGAAGTGATGCTAATATCAATACATATTGGAAGTCAAAATTGCAACATATTTTCTACGACTCCAAGTATTTGATTGGATGCACTAAAACCGCGGAGTTATCAAGATTGCGAATGTTAAGAGATGATTTCCTAAACATCCTGAAAGCGGAGGAGATAGCACAGATACTTAATTAATACTTTGCTCTAGTATTTACTATGGAAAATAGATCTTGGAGATTGTAGGATGACTTACAGTGGATTTCGAAGCTTGAGCATATAGACATTAACAAAATGGTGGTGCTGAAGTTTTTTGAAGAATCAGGTTGTATACATCTCCGGGACCTGATGAGACGTTATCAGGGTACTGTGGATGGCGAGGGAGGAGATTACTGAGCTTCTGGCAATGATATTTGCATTATCAGTGGGTATGAGAGTGTTTCCGGAGGATTGGAGGTTTGCAGATGTAGTTCCCTTATTAAAGAAAGGGAGTAGATATTGCCTAAGAAATTATAGATCAGTGAGTCTTATTTCAGTGGTTGGTAACTTGATGGAAAATGTCCGGAGAGGCAGGATTTATGAACTTTGGGAAGGCAAAGTCTGATTAGGAATGGTCAGCAGGGTTTTGTCAATTGCACGTACTGCCTTAAGAGCCTAATTGAATTTTTCGAGTATGTGAACACATCGATGACTGTAGAACATTAAGTGTACTGTATATGGATTTCACCAAGGCATTTGTTGAAGTACCCCGTGCATGGCTTATTGAGAAAGTAAGGAGGCATGTAATTCTGGGGAATCTTGCTTTGTAGATCCAGTATTGACTTGCTCAGAGAAGGCAAAGTTTGGTTGTTGACGGGTCAGTGACCAGTGATGTGCCTCAGGAATCTGTTCAGGGATCCCTTCTCTTCGGGATTTTTATAAATGACCTGAATGAGGAAGTGGATCGAAGGGTTAATAAATTTGCTGATTACAAAAAGGATGGGGGTGTTGTGGAGTGTGTGGAGGGCTGTCTGAGGTTACAGTGGTACAGAGATAGCAGGCAAAACTGGGCTGAGTCGTGGCAGATGGATTCACTTTGGTAGGTCAAATATGATGGCAAAATATAGTATTACTGGTAAGACTCTTGGCAGTGCAGAGGATCGGAGGGATCTTGTGGTCCGAGTCCACAGGACACTCACACCTGCTGCGGATTGACTCTGTGGTTAATCAGACCTAAGGTGCGTTGGTCTTCAAAAACCGTGAAGACCGGTAATGTTACAGGTATAAAGGACCCTGGTCAGGCCCAACTTGGAGTACTGTGCTCAATTCTGATCAGCTCACTACAGGAAGAACGTGCAAACTATAGAAAGGCTGCAGAGGAGATTTACAAGTATGTTGCCTGGATTGGGGAGCATACCTTATGCGAATAGGTTCAGTGAACTCGGACTTTTATATATGGAGAGGCGAAGGATGAGAGGTCATCTGACTGAGGTGTATAAGATGATGAAAGGCATTGATCGTCTGGATAGACAGAGGTTTTATTCCCAGGGCTGAAATGGCTAACACGAGAAGGCATAGTTTTATGGTTCTTAGAAGTAGATACAGAGAAGGTGTCAAGGGTAGAAATGAGGGTTCTACTTGCAACAATGCTGGAGGCGGATATATATCGTCTTTTAAGGGACTCCTGGACAGGGGTCATGGAGATTATAAAAATAGAGGGTTATATATAACCTTAGGTAATTCCTACTTAAGTACCTATTCGACACAGCATTGTGGGCCGAAGAGTGTGTTGTGCTCGACGTATTCTATGTTTCTGTGTGTCTATATTTCCTAAGTTATATAACATTTATTGGAAGCAGTAGACTGACTCCATTGTACATACGGTCAATCATTCAAATTTGCCAATTCCTTGTTTGAATGATCGCAGTGATTGAGGATATTGCAGTGTACGTTCACCAGATGATGCACAATCGTCTGAGTTTGCAATTTCAAACTGCTGGCCTGACTGGGAGTCACTTGTTGGACGCAGAATCTGTGGGACCGACATCCGGTGCTATAAATAATTTGCTGACGGGCTGGTGGAATATGCAATAAACTGAATAGATTTTGGGTGTTTATGGCTTTATGTGAACTGGGAAAATGCAATTGTATTGAAGATGGCCGGTAGGAGTGAGTGATGTCATTTGTCCAACCAGCACAACCCTCAGATGTGGAAAAGATTTTCTGCTATTCGAACTCGTAATTGCTCCATGAGAATGATCGAGAGTCCGTAGTAATCAGATTTATGTCGGTGGTACTGAGAATTTGTGTTAAAATACCAAAATGCATCACAACTCTCTGCCAAAGAGAATAAATAAAAGACTGAGGAAAGCCCGTTGCTTGAGGTTCCGCAAGTAAACGTGAGGTGAAAGCAGACATCAAGTATTGTCTTGAGTCGGACCAGATCAGCATTAATTACTGACAGATTGCGTTCCCATAGCGCCTATCATTGTTTCAGACAGCCCAATTAGTGCTGGACGAATTAGTTAATTGTTGAGCTGTGGTTACTACTGTAATGCAGCGAACAGGAGAGATAGTTGAAAGTCGCATCGGGTATTTTGGTGAAGTTGTTCGAGGGATCTCTGTCAGCTCTGCTTACTGGACTAAATTCCACCCCCACCTCCTTGAGCGCTGTTCAGAGTACCCATTTCCATTGGTGTGGACGTTAGGTTATTGGTTGAATGGGAGATCCAAAGCTGTACAACCACAGTGCATGGGTGCCTCAGTACCCTTCCCTTCACCAAATGCCCTGCCATCATGCTCCCTGATGCTTCCATCTTTCCTGCTGACTTCAGGGCATTATTAATTTTGAACTACAATTCCAATTTGAATGATGCGTTTTCCCACTGCATTCGCTCGTGTACAGGAAGGTAATTCCATTATAGTCACCCTGTAACTAAAATCTGGAACCATTTGTAACGCCAAGACATTGACGAAACAGAGTAAAGGCACTTGCGACGGACTCCTCGAGTCAAGTAAATGAGCAGGTTTTGCAGCCCAGGGAGACTGCTACATCTCTTGAACTCTGATACAGGGGAAATGAACAAGGCATTCAGTTCAGCTAACATGTTGCACAGGGAGCACCGAAGTCACTTCAATCTCGGCACAGGTGCAGGGAACAGGCGGTGGAGATCTTCCCTTCACCAGCATCAAACCTGATGTGTGCTTTTTACTTGCCCGAGACCTGTTACAATGCACAGTGTTACTGATTAATCAAACATGACAAAAACGTATAAACTGCCTAGCAAGGTAAAATAACCCGTTGCTGCAGAGTAGAGACTGGATTCCACCTGGCGGACAGCCACCAGTCTCCATTCTATAAACATGGATCCCGTGGGACAACGGCTGGTACTGGGATCACACTGATAACACTGAGAGATAAGTATTATTTAGATAGAGCGAGAATCAGTCCTGGGCCTCATACAATCACAACTGATCCTAGTGACCCAGAGGAAAATACACAGTTGTTTTCAAATGGGTGTCATTAACCAATGCTACGTTCACAGGGATGTTCCGTGGTTTTTCATGAAATATACTGTAAAATTAACTTGAAGAGAAAACAAGTGGTTTAGAACACAAATGTTTGTCCTTGGCAGACCTCGAAGCAAGCGCGAGTAGAGATGTATCTCTATAGACCTCTGGTGAGACGCATTATCGGTACAAGAAGGATATTTGCTCTTCGTGTCAGGTGTCACATGCAGAAGGTGTGCCAAAGATTAAGAGGGGTGACCCTGAACAGCTATGGAGAGAGATGCGCCCAACTGTTCAGAGTTAATTAAAATAGGAGGCGCTCGCATAGAATGGCGAGATAATGAATGGGCTGCTGAGGAGACTCAGAAAACATAGAACATAAAACAATGCAGCATTATACGGTCCCATTGGCAGCGTCCTTTTCAACAGCACAATCGATCTATCCTTCCCTTCAACATAGCGTAAAACCATCCATTTCATTTCATCCATGCGCCTATTTGTCGACAATGTACCTCATGTATTAGTATCTAGCGCCACCCCAGTGGGACACTCCAGGAACTTACCAGTCTCTGTATATTTAAAAAAATCTGTTTCGGGAACCTTCCCTGCATCGATAGGACAAACCTGTACAAAATCCCATGGAAGTCGTCGAAACTCCACATCACCTCTGCGGATTTCCATCAGAACATATGCTACCAATTTACAATCCCAAATATCCTGTGTAATATCCTGGTACTTTACATGTTCCATGATGAAATATTTTCCCATATTGTCTACTCATATTCTATTTCATGGCAGTGGTCATATGATTAAGGTCAGGGCGTTTTCGTCACTCAATCCGAAATGTTCATTCATCGAGAGCGCTATCATGTATTTTTTGTCAACGTCTGTAATATTACCAAGGACGAAGAAATACAATAGAATCAATGAAACTACACAGAAACAAAGAATGACAATGGACACAAGAAGAAACAACAGCTAGATAGGTAAACAGATAAAAATAGAGCTTACCTATCGCTAAAAATAGATAGATAGATAGATAGATAGATAGATAGATAGATAGATAGATAGATAGATAGATAGATAGATAGATAGATAGATAGATAGATAGATAGATAGATAGATAGATAGATAGATAGATAGATAGATAGATAGATAGATTGTCTTTCGACTGGCTCTATTGGTTCACTTTGTGCCACAGGTTTCTTATTTTGTATCATCACGATTTTAAGCTCTTTTTGTATTTATAACTTTTATTCAATTTTTGGGAATTAAATTAGTACGGGATTTTCCATTTCTTGCATTGCAGTTGCTGTTTCCCCCAGACACCTGCCTGATTGGTCCTGAATTCCTACGTGCTCCAGAGTGTATTTCAGGGATCTTGCTAACCCCTCTTTCATCCGTCCTCGCGGATCTTTATGTGGTGAAACGCTGAGCGTGTTTCTCTGCATCGTGAAAGCTTTCAGTTCATCAAAATTCTGTATAGATTGGCCGAGTTCTTGTCAGTTTTGCTGGTTAATTTCTGTAACAAAACTTGTGTTTTGCTTGAATTGCCGAAATCCCTGCGATCCTTGCAAAGAAGCTTGCTCGTGACGGTGACACATATGAACTCCTGCCTGAAATGCGACGTGAATCCGTTCCAATTTACCCACCACGCAATATGTCCAGAGCAGATGCCAAATCATACACTGCTAACTCAACCGTGGAATGTCTTTCCACCAAACATGCATCATCAGGATGCTCTTCACCGGTTACAGCTAGGATTTCAATACCATTATCCCCCAGAATTATTAACTCTTTAAGAGCTTGTCCTCACTATCTCGTTCAATTCAATCCTCGATTTCCTCACTTGCAAAACACAATCGGTTAGTTTTGGGAAAACCATTTCCTCCACAAACTTCAAATGTACAGGTGCACCACAAGGTTCTGTGCTTAGTTTCCTTCTCTGCTTGCTTTATGCGACTGTGAGGCAAAGCTCCAATGCCATATTAAAATGTTCTGAGGACGCCACTGTCATTGGTCGAAAAAAACTCCTGACAAATCCACATAAAAGAGGCAGAGAAAAGATCGATCCCTACGTGACACACTCGTTGATTGGTTCCTGCCCAGCTTTCTCGCACTTATCCTGGCACTTATCTTTGCAAGTGGAACAAGTACTACACGAGCCCCTACACGTCCATCCTCTCTACCATTCAGAGCCCCAAAAGTCCTTTCAGACATTTCACCTATTAGTCTGCTGCGGTCATTTACTGTGTCCGCTGCTCTCGGTGTGGCGTCCTGTATATCGGTGAGATACTACATAGATTGGGAGATCGCTTCGCCGAGCAGCTACGTTACGTTTGCGAGAAAAGGCGAGATCTCCCAGTGGCCACCCAATTTAATTCCACTTTCCATTCGCATTCCGACAGGTCAATCCATGGCTTCCTCTACTGCTGCGATGAGGCCTCATTCAGGTTGGAGGAGCAACGCGGTCTTTTTCGCTTGGGTAGCCTCCAACCTGGTGACATGAGTATCGATTTCCGGAACTTCCGGTGATGCCTCTCCACCATTCTCCATCCACTTTTCCCCCGTTCACCTTATCTCCTACCTACCCGTCGCCTCCCTCTGCTGTTCCTCCCCATTTCATTCTTCCATGGCCTGTAATCTCCTATAAGATTTCACCTTCTCCAATCCTGCATCACTCTCACTAATAAAATTCCCAGCTCCCTACTTCCCCCTTCCAGCTTCCAGGTTTCACTTATCACCTTCTCTCCCCACACCTTCTAACTCTGAATGCTCATTTCACGACCCGAAACGTTGACTGTACTCTTTTCCATCGGTGCGGCCTGTTTTGCTCAGCTCGTCCACCAAACTGTGTGTGTTGCTTGAGGTGATATCAGTTATAGATATAACTACTGGGACAGTAAATACCCTTTTCACCTTCTATTGCCCTTCAGCTTCTTCTTTTAAATCAACATATTTTTGGTGTTTTTTATTTCTTGATTTCTTCAGTTTACGTGCATTTGGGTGGACTGTATCTATTAAGTAAGTTGTTTTTGCTAGTTTACACTGTAATATTATATCCGAGCAGTTATATTGTTGTATCTGTTACACTGGATCGGGTAAAATAATTTGTAGACCTTTAGCTCTAAAGCTGGATCAGACTTGTATTTGTAGCAACGTATCGTATCTTTTGAGTACGTATTTTAAAGCTAAATTGCTTTAAATTATATTTTCCACATGATGCGCATGAGTAAGCAATGCGATTGATTTAGTCTACTGCAGGATCCTATGATGTGTTACATTGTTTCTGGTTTCTTGGCACTTTCTACCATTGATCGTTTTGAAACTATTTTAATTTTATTCTGTATTTTAATTTTTTTATATTACGTCAAGAAATGTTCGGCTTCTTGGAAGAGGTCTCTAACTCTGAGTCAGTGTTTCGACGCTCCCATCTCGATATCTAGTTTGCCCTGATTGTGAGGATATCAACAGTGAAGGGTTATGCTCTTCGATTGGTAAGCAAACTTTCTTTGATGGTGATATTTGCTTCTTTTTTTCTGGATTATGTTTCTATTTAAGTGTAGTGGTGTGTTCCACTTTTCAGAATTGCATATCCTCTTGCAGAGGGCTGAATCTTCTTTTCGTTGATGTAAATATATCCTTAGAATTTTTATCTGTGTATTCTTATGCATGTTCTTTCTCTTCCTTCTTCTGTCCAAGTTACTGTTAATCTAAGTGTTTTCGTGTAATCGTAGCGTTTTCTAAAATTCGTCATTTCAGATCTTATTTTCTTTGTAAATTGTCCAGATCGGTTGTGAAGCAGGATACCATAGCTAACTTTATTATTGCTTTTGTTATATCTTCACTATTGAGCTCTTTGGTAGATCCTCTTCAGCCTTGAGATAAATTCTGTGCAAGTTTTCTGTTTCTCACCCTATGATCTATTTTCTTTCTTTGCTGAAATCCCAGATACTTATAGGTTTCATATTCATCCATCGGTTGTATCGTGTTCCGCTGCCCTGTTTTATATTCTACTAGCTCAATTGCATCTTATTTTATGTTTAATTTTCTGCCCTTATCTAGTCAAAATCCATGCTTCTAGTTTTCGAAAGCTTGTCAAGGTGTAGTTCGTTTGGTGGCTTCTGATTTGACACCGTATTCTCGTCCAATTAAATGAAATAGAGAGCGTGTTTAAAGCTACAGAAACACCATAGAGAGAACAAACAGTCTTGAACTTCTGCAATACCAGCACATCATTTCTTCATATTGAAGAAATTGATCACAATATCCAAATGCGGTTTGGCCAATTACAGGCTGTTAGCCACAATCACTGCTCAGGCATGCCTGTTGGTGGGGGGAGTGCAATCATATTTCACACCACACTTACAGAATGCAGAGTGAATGAGGCTTGCCTCCCACCAGCCTTGCCTAACTTTTGTCTGAATCTTAAACCGCACTTCAACATTTGTGCAGATACGAATGCAATAAATGCAGTAAATGTTAAGATCACATCTCTTGTCCCGATTATATGAATGGAGGCATGAAACTGGTAAAGCTAGGACCGATCCAGATTTCTAAGTACCTAGCTCGCTTGGTGCTGCTTGAAAGAAATCGCACAATTTTACCGCTATTTCAGAGATCAGAATTATTTTAAAACCGATTAAACTTGGAACATATGGTTTTGTAAATGCCCCATCTGATCCGGGCAATTATGATGCAGTTTATGCGTATGGCAGAGCGAGGTGCAAAGTAAGACCATCGGTGAAAGCGATTTGAATCCGTGGTCCGTCGCTCAATGGTGGTTGATTTATTCATTTTTGGGTTGTACCGTTTGTACATTTCAATATGTTTCTTACGGCTATCTATGTGAGTCCAATGACAAAAATTATCTTACAGTGAGCAACATTTTAGAGTGTGTTTTGTTAAGGGGCAAAAGTTATCAATTAGAAGGAATAGAGGGGTGATTAAAGAGGATTTCGAGATTTCGAGTCACTGTGACATTTCATTAGAATCTTGGTGCTGCGAAGATCTCTGTTTCGATTCTCCATATTTCATTTCAATGTCAGGGAAAGCCACAAGTGTACTTTATCCATCGCTGTGTATCGGGGGCGTTATATGCTATGTGACTGACGATAGAAAGCGAGGCAAAGGCAGTGATTAGGAAATTAAAAATAGTTCCTAAAGCGTTATATCAATGGATAATTAGAGGGGAAAAAAGTGGCATCATGTGGATAACAGTAAGTTTGTTGACGGTGATATTCAGAAGCAGGACTGACAGGCGGGTCAACAATGGCTTTCACTTAGTAGAGGCGTTAAATATTTATTGAACATAATTTTTAAAGCGATGAAAAGAGTAACGATAGGAAATTAATGCATCGGTGTACAGTTCTGAAATTCTCTTATGGAAAGGGTTATGATGCTAAAAGTCTGTATGAGCTGCAGAAGAGATTGTTGACTTAGCGTGCATTGAATTATTCAAAGAATATGATCCAGTAATTCCAATAAACAATTCACTTCTGGAGTGATGAAGGCGGATTTAAAACTCACAATGTTTTCCATAGCTCTCTGTCAAACCGTAACAGGGTAAAATACGATGCGATTAGGCAGAACTTTGGATCATGTATTGGGAGCAGATGCTCTTAGGGATATGCACGGCAGAAATGTGGCAAATGTTCAGAGAGTACTAGCATGTAAGGTAAAGGAATCATGGTGTACAATAGATGTAGAAAACCTAGTTAAGAAGAAAGGAAAAGCTTACGGAAGGTTCAAGACACTAGGTAATATTAGAGCTCTAGAAAGTGACAAGGTTTCTAGGAAGGAGCTTAAGAATTAAATTAAAAGAGCCAGAAGAAGTCATGAGAAGGCCTTGGGAAGGATGAAGGAAAATCCAAAGGCATTCTTGTGAAGAGCAAGAGGATGAGCTGTGTGAGCATAGGACCAATGGGATGCGATAGTGGAAACGTATGCATGGAGTCAGAGAGGTAGCGGGAAGTAGTTAATGGAAACTTTGCTCCACTATTCCCCAGGGGGGGAAAAAACACCTTAGCAATTGCGCGGATGACATAAAGCGGACTGCAACGCTTCAGTATACGACATTGAGAAAGAGAATCTGCAAGAGCTTTAGAAAGGCATAAGTTAGATAAGTCACCGGGACAGAAGAGGTATAACCCCAGGCTATTTTGGGGAAGCGAGGGAGAAGATTGCTGAGTCAATGGTCCTTGCATCATTAATAAGGACGTGACAAGTACCAAAGGATTGGATGGTTGCAAGTGTTGATCCCTTGTTCAAGAAAGGGAGTACAGATAAACCAGGAAAGTGTAGACCAATGAGTCTGACTTCAGTGCTGTGAAAGTTATTGAGGAAGATCCTGAGAGATAGGATTTTTGAGCATTTGGGGAGACAAAATCTGCTCATAGATATTCAGCATGGCGTTGTCAACGTCAGATCGTTCCTTACAAGCATGATTGAATTCTATGAGGATGTAATAAAACACATTGATAAAGGTAGAACAGTGGATGCTGTGCATATGGGATTTCAGGAAGGCATTCAATAATTTCTCCATGCAGAGCTCCCTCAAAAATTAATGAGTAGCGGAATATAAGAAGACTTTGCTTTGAGCAACCAGAATTGCTTGATACCCCAATAAGGTTTGACTCATAGACATCCGGTTTCGTCCTTCTGTAGTTAATAATTATCTCCTTGTTCCAGCTGACATTGAGTGGGAGGCAGCTTGTGTTGCACCATTCAGCCAGAAAAGTTTCCTAATCGTATGGGTCAGTCCTATGCTTGAGGGAAGCAAAGCAACACGATCAGCATTAGGAATTATATTCTAAGGCCAGTGGTGGGTAGGTTTAATAAGCTGCTAGACTTAGCAGTAGACGCATTTAAAAGTCCGCAGTTTAGAAGACATTTAGACAAGTTCAAGGGAATGAAAAACATCGGTGACATTGGCAAATTACAGGCAAATGGGCTTAGCACAGGCAGGCAACTTAATCGGCATGGACGATTTGGTACAATTCCACGCTATGTGACTACAGAAATCTAAATGCCGGGTTTGGAAATAACTGGGACAGGCTTTTAGTCGCTACCTTTAACCCGGGGTAGGATGAACAACTGTGACGTGACTCAACTCAGTCAGAGTCTGTGGAGAACTTCTCCATAAAGCCCGTTACTGCTCTAATGCTGGCCAGATTCCAGGCTGGGATGGGTATATATTAGTGAATAAACTGATTCAGCCCTCCGGAATTCAAACAGGGCAGTACTGGGAGGGCGGTAGGAGTAATGATGTTTAACTGTGACCCTGGGCAACGGAGGAGCAAGTGCGCGAAGTCGATTAATGACATTTATTCCCTTGTGTGTCCAGAAATGGTAGAATTTTTCGGAGTTCCTCACTTGCCGCGACATTCATGTCTGGGTCCAGTGTCCTGCGACTGGTTCGGAGAAGCAGAGAGAAGTAAAGCTTATAATCTCCTTTGACCCCTCTCTCTCTCTCTCTCTCTCTCTCTCTCTCTCTCTCTCTCTCTCCTCTCTCCTCTCTCTCTCTCTCTCTCCTCCTCTCTCTCTCTCTTCTCTCTCTCTCTCTCTCTCTCTCTCTCTCTCTCTCTCTCCTCTCCTCTCTCTCTCTCTCTCTCTCTCTCTCTCTCTCTCTCTCCGATTAATTTCAAAGTTGTAATTTCGCACTCTTTACGTTAAAACAACTTACTCGCTGGCTGCAACAAAAATCAAAATGTGCGAACGATTTTCAAACATATAGCTTCATGATTTGTGTCTTCTACTTACTTGTAGTTTCTAAGTTTGGAGTTTTCTTTAAGATGTTCACCGCATCATCCCCACCACCCCTTCACTTAGTGTCCTCCATTCACGTGGGACTTAACGACCGCGCCACCTGCACGGATTCATAAAGAAGACAGAACAGCAGCAATTTGGAAATGAACTAAACCACCGAAAACAGAAGCGTGGGGTGATGTCTTACACAGGGCCCACTGTCAGTAACATCTACGTTTAGAATGAGGATCAGAGTCAGAATCCGATTGATTCAATATATAATATAAATGGTAAGATTTTTGGTAGTGTGGAAGATCTGAGAAGTCTCGGATCCATAACGATAGGACACTCAAAGCTGCTGCGCAAGTTGACAGGGTTGTTAAGAAGGTGTATGATGAGTTGGCATTCATCATTTAAGGGATTATGTTCAAGATCTGCGACGTTTCTGTTACAGCTATATAAGACCTTGGTCAGACCCCATTTGGAGTACTGTGTTCATTTCTGGTCACCCTCAATGCAGGAAGGATGTGGATACCATAGAAAGAGTGCAGAGGAGATTTACAAGGATATTGCCTGGAATGCAGGGCACAACTTATGAGAATAGCATGAGTGTTCTTGGCCTTTTCTCCTTGGAGTGACGGAGGCTGAGAGGTGATCTGATAGACATGTTTAAGATTATGAGGGGCATTGATCGTCTGGATAGCCAGTGGCATTTTTTCCAGGGCTCAAATGGCTAACACGATGGGGCATAGTTTTAAGTTTCTTGGAAATAGTTACCGAGAGAATGTCAGGGGTAAGTTTTTCACACTGAGAGCGGTGGGTGCTTAGAATGCACAGACAGAGGCGGTGATGGAAATGGATACAATATGGTCTTTTAGGAACCTCTTAAATAGGTGCATAGAGCTTAGAGAATAGAAGGTTATGCGCTAGGGGAATTCTAGATAGTTCTTGAGTAGGTTACATGGTCGGCACTGCATTGTGGGCCGAAGAGTCAGCAATGTGCTGTAGATTTCTATATTCTAAAAAGTGAGTGGGTGCTGAGAAAATAAAACTCTGTGAACCCATGTTTAGTAACCATAAGGTGGCGGTACAGAAACACCGATGTCATTCCAGGCGGTGCAAAGTAGTTTCGCGACGGTGCGTTTTGCTGGCGCCTGTCGCCATTCTAAACAGCCCAGCAAGCGGTTTACACCATGAACGCATTGATTAGATATGGTCATTCTTGTAATATATTAAACAGGACATTTGGTGGCATACAGCATTTTCTGCTTTGCCAGTTCTGGTCACTGGGAAGAATGGTTCAGCTTTAGTTCAGCTGTTACTGGTACTAGGGTAGGCAGTGGATACAGAAGAGAAGAAACTGTGTGGATTAGTTTGAGGCTGGGACACTGTGTACTAAACAAAACATTGAAAATGATAGGGAAATACCAAACAGGATTGTGTGAGGAATGTCAGGAAGAGGAGTCAGTTAAACTTGTAATTCTGAGCTGCAGGATGTATGGGATACAAGGAGAGATGATGAGAAGTAATCTAAGGGAATTGGGGATGCAGGAATTCAAATTAAAAGGGTTACTGGGCATGGGTGAAAGAGCACAGGTCAGGGTACCTTTAGCTTTCTTAAGGGATACAGGGCTTTTTATAGGATATGATGGATAAGCTGGAATAGGGTACGAGGATGGCCAATTAAGACAGGATAAACTTGACACAAGTGAAAAAGAATACACAGAGCAGATACACGGGTGCAGACGTACAACACGGGAGCAGGTGAAAGCCATGTGGAACCCTGGGAGCTGAAAGAAACCAGTTAGCAACACTAAGAATGGAACCCCTCGAAACAAGTAGAAACATGGCTTTGTTTCATTCGAGGACCTGTTACTGTGGAGTAACAAAGAGATTTGACCACTGCATCCTGCAATGGAGGAGCAGGATGGTGTACGCCGTTCATCAAGTATGCCGTAGAATAAGCTTTAGGGCCATTTCCGTCACCAGCTCATTGCTGGGATAAAGAGGGAGATCTTCCTATCACTGACATAAAGATTAGGTCCGTGCAGTTTATTGCAATGGACGACTGTGGAGGCCACGTCCTTGGGTATATTAGAAGTGGAGTTAGATAGCTTTTTGATTCAGCTCACAGGGTGAAGGCGGTTGAATGGAGATGAGACGGATAATAAATAACCCATGATGGAATGCCGAACAAACTTGATGGGCCAAATGACTAACGCTGCAGCTAACTCTTATGGACCAAGATTAACCCATATATTTTACAGGTCTCAGGGCCTATTCCCGCTCACAACCGTAATTACTCCATAAAATGATATGTATCTCGATCACATTTTTCCGAATCATCAAGTATGCCAGAATTAGTACAAGGCGAACAAATGGGAAAAACTATCAGGCAGGAAGGAAATAAACTACCACTAAATAGTGAAGGAATATATCGAGGTGGAGGGCACCAGTTTGGAGCATGGACATTTTTGGTAACCTCGAATTGCGCGCTGAACTGCCTGTTGTCTATATGGACTAAGTGAATCTTTGACCGGATTCGGCATCCTGGGCTGGTTGGGAGGCTTGAATAAAGGTGCCAGGTGAGTAAAACATTAGACGGCGAGTGCTTCTGAAGTGTCCTTTTTCAGTTTGAAGAACTGGTGTTCATTGGAGATCGGTACTGGTTCCACCTTTGGAATATTGGGATACGAAAGTAGTTTGCATTGTTGGCAAGTTACACTTGGAGGAAATAATGCAGGCCTTTGCGTGGCAAGTGGCAGAACCCTGGGGAGAGTTGTAACATAGACAGACGAAGGGGCATCCTTCGTGCAAGGAATGATACTGAATCTCATTGTGCTGGAAGAACTGTCAATCCCACACTGGAACCAGGCCAGGACCTAAGAATTGATGGGGCTCTGAGAGAGAGAACTTCGTAAATTGATGAGCCCAGACTGAACAGGGTCACGTCACTGTTGCTCATTGTGTGCACAATCACTCACCGCACCACCACTCAGAAGAGGAGTCACACCTCGCGTCGCCTTTGTTGTTAATTCAGTATCTTCTCTTTCAAAATCATCGCTCTCATTTCCATAAACTCCAGAGGGTTTGGTGCCTTTCTTCCTCTCAGCCCCAAAGTCCAAATCAAAACAAATTGCTTACCAAAAGTACATATTTACAACATTTACTATCTTGTGGCTCATTTGTTGTTAGAATATTTGACTGCACATTAACAGGCCATTCGCTCCTCGATGCAGTGCAGAATGAATTTAATAGTTAATGAAATGTTAAACTGAACCTATCACTTCCGCGTGCACCACGTCCGCGTCTTCTGATATTCATGTGCCTATCGAGAAGTCTCTTGAATGCCCCCAATTAATCTGCCTTTACCAACATAGGCACCGCATTTCATGCATCTATAAACATCTCATTTTAGATTATCTCATCTCACCTTTAATGCATGTCCTTAGTATCAGGCATTTGAACAAATGGAAAATGAAACTTTTAATCTAATCTAACTAAGCCTCTTGAAATCTGATACACCTCCACATGATCGCCATTCAGTATCCGCTGCTTCAGAGAAAGCAAACCAAGTCTGTCCATCCTCTCATTATAGCACATAAAAGCTGAACCAGGCAACATTCATGTAAACATCTCCTGCACCCCCTCGAGAGCCTCGACATCTTTCTTATAATGGGGGTCCCGGGACTGTTTGCAATACTCCCAATGCGGTGTAACTATATCTTTATAATCTTCAACATAACTTTCTGATTTTCGAAGTCAATGTCATGGCTAACAAAGACAAGCATTCCATATGCCTTCGTAACCATCCACTTTACCAATGAAACTACTTCCAGGGAATTCAGAACTGTACCTGAAGTTCCCTATGTTCATCAACATTGTTAAGGATCGCGTACTTAACAGTGTACCGTCTCTTTGTTTTTGATCTAGCAATATGCAACACTTTACAATTGGCCGCGTTACACACCATCTGCCATGATCACAAATGATCTATATCCCGTTGTATTCTTTGACAATCTTCTATGCTACTCAGAACACCAGTAGACTTCATATAATCTGGAACTTTACTAAATCTCCCATTTACGTTTTCATCCAGGTCATTTATACGGAACACAAACAGTAAAGTTCCCAGTACAGATCTCTGCAGAACACCTCTAATCACAGACCTCCGCCTCCGAAAAGTCCATCGACCACTGGCCTGTGTCCTAAGTGCAAGCCTGCTGTGAATCCAAATGGCCAATTGAGTATGGATCCGTTGATTCTTCATCTTCTCGAATAGCCACCAGATGAGCATCTGATTAAATGTCTCACTAAAATTCAAGTAGACAACATCCACAATTCCACATTCGTGAATCACACCCGCACCTCCTCATGAAACAGTCAAGTTAGTAAGACACGACTTACCCGTACAAAGCCATGATTTTCCAAATAGATAGATAGATAGATAGATAGATAGATAGATAGATAGATAGATAGATAGATAGATAGATAGATAGATAGATAGATAGATAGATAGATAGATAGATAGATAGATAGATAGATACTTTATTCATCCCCATGGGGAAATTCAACTTTTTTCCACAAATGGTCACAAATCTTATCCTTGACGTTTCACTCTAACATCTTTCCTCCCACTGACTTGAGACTCGCAGATCTATAGATTCCGATATTATCTGTTGTTCCGCACTAAAAGAATAGAAAAGCATTAGCTATTTGCAAACACGAGAAAATCTGCAGATGCTGTAATTTCAAGTGACACACATAAAATGCTAGTGGAACGCAGCAGGCCAGGCAGCATCTAGAGGAAAAAGTACAGTCGACGTATCGGGACGAGACCCTTCTTCAGGACTAACGGAAAAAAAGAGATAGTAAGAGATTTGAAAGTGGTAGTGGGAGGTGGAGACCCGAAATGATAGGAGAAGGTAGGAGGGGGAGCTCTGAAGCCTAGAACTGAGAAGTTGATTGGCAAAAGGGATACAAGGCTGGAGAAGTGGTAGTATCATAGGACAGAAAGCCTCGGAAGAAAGAAAGGGGGAGGGGAGCACCAGAGCAAGATAGAGAACAGACAAGGAGTTATTGTGAGAGAGAAGGAGAATAAATAAAGAGAATATGAATAAAAATATTAAAAATTAAAAATTAGGGATGGGGTAAGAAGGGGAGGAGGGCAATAACGCCATTCGTCACTATTCCGGTATCTTGCCTGGAGCTAGGGCGGACACCAATATATTAACCAATGCCACAGAAAACTCTTCTGTTATCTTTCTCGATAAGCGGGTTATATCCCAACTTATGTCCCTTAATGCTCTTGACGAGATGTAACACCGCCTCCTCCTTTACCTCGAAATGCCCTGTAATATTAATATGCTTAGATCTGATCTCCCTGTCCTCCATGTCTTTCTACATTGTAAATGGGGCATCTGTGACTACAGGGCATTCCAGGGCATATCAGGCCATGATACAATCAGTAAATATATTCTCTTTTTCAGGCATCTATAGACGTTGGTGAAAGTTTTAGATTACATAGCAAACATTTGCAAACTTCTAACAAAGCAGAGACGCTGCCGTGCCCTCTCTGAAATGGCAGTTATGTGCTGGACACAGGACAGATTCTCTGAAGTGGCAACACTTAGGAAATGAATGTTGCTGAACCATTTCTGATACTCCGATAAGGTCTGATTCATAGACATCCTGTTTCGTCCTTCTGTAGACAATAATCATCTCCTTGTTCCAGCTGACTTGAGTGGGAGGCTGTTTTTGTTACACCATTCAGCCAGTTCTTGAATTTTCTTGAATGTATGGATCAGGCCTATGCTTGAGGGAAGTAAAAGCTACACGATCAGCAGTAGGAATTAAATTCGAAGGCCAGTGGTGGGTAGGTTTATTTAGCTGCTAGTCTTAACGGTAGACGCAAGTAAAACTGCGCAATTTAGAAGACATTTAGGCAGGTGCAAGGATATGAAAAACATGGGTGACATTGACAAAATTCAGGAAAATGGGCTTATCACAGGCAGGCAACTTGATCGGCATGGACGAATTGGGTGCAATTCTGCGCAGTGTAACTACGGAAATCTAAATGCAGGGTTTGGTAATAGACAGGGACAGGCTTTTAGTCAGCAGCTGTGGAGAACTTTCTCAGATGCTGACTAGATCGCAGGCAGGGATGGATATATATTAGTGAATAAACTGACTCAGCCCTACGTGGATCAACAGGGCATATTTGGGACGGCGGTGGGATTGGGATGATTAACTATGTCCCTGGTCGAAGTCTATTAGTGGCATATATTCACTTGTGTGTCCAGAAATGGTATTATTATTCGGGGTTCCTCATTTGCCGCGATATTATTGTCCAATGTGCTGCGGCTGGTTCGGAAAAGCAGAGAGACGTAAAGCCCATGATCTTCTCTCTCCTCGGACTCTTCCTCTGCTCCCGCCCCTCCTTCTTTCTCTCTCTCCTTTCGTTGTTTCTCTGATCCATTAAAAGTTGTAATTTTACGCTCTTTACATTAAAACAACTTAATCGCCGGCAGCAGCAAAAATCAAAATTGTGCAAACGATTTTTCAAATATGTAATTTCATAATTTGTGAGTTCTAGTTATTGTAGTTGCTAAGTGTTAGAGTTTTTTTAAGAGGTTCACCGTATCACCCCCCCCCCCCCATGTGTTTCCTATCCCGTGGGACTCAGCGACCGCGCCACCTATACGGCTTCATAAACAAGACAGAAACAGCAGCAATTTGTGTACATTTGCTAAATAAAGGCTGTGCCAACACCGCGTGTTCCCCATGGTGAGATGAAGTGCTTGCAGCTGCATCAGTGACGCTCATCGACTCGGGCTGCTTGACCCTGTGAACCATCATGAGGGAGGGCTTAACTGGACAGAACCGTATCTGATGGTCAGGTAGACTTGAAGAAAACGACTCAGTTCATTGCCCACTGGTTTTCTATATCCCATTCCCCGTTCTCCAAGCCCAATAAGATCATTTACGTTTTCAAAAAAAAGCTTACACAACCCAAAACTGCAAGACGTTATGAGGTAAAGTTTCCGAAATTAACAAAAAAGCGGCATTATTAAACAAACGTTGAGACCGAGTCATGTAAACAGAATATTTATTTGGAAGAAACCATCTCATCCCGAATCCAATATCCGCCCATCAGTGTAGAAATGGGAGCTGAACCGGGTGTGGTCTGGAGTGGTGCTGATCAAAACCACGGACAACAGAAGCGAGAGGTGAGGTCTCACACAGGGCCCACTGTCAGTAACATTTATTTTTAGAATGAGAATCAGAATCCGACTGATGTCTAATATCACTAGCGCATGTCGTTATTTTAGTTATTTTATAGTTATTAATTTATTTATTCTATAAGTACATTGTACGTGTAATTTATTTATCTATATACAGCATATTTAATTTAACAAACATACATTGTAAGATTAGAAATCTCATGGCGAATTGGAACGAGCTGTTCTTTAAACGCTGATTTTCTTTTTATGTCTTCAGGTTTTTTTTTCCTTCCAAAGTGGATGAGCTCGCATTTTCCAACATTGTCATCTATATTGTATCTGCCAGACCCTTGCCCAATCACTTAATCTATCTATAGCTGTCTGCAGACTCTTCGTATACGCTTGACAATTTGCTTTTTCACTCAACTTAGTTTCATCTGCAAACTTACATACTCTACACTTGGTCCCCTTTTCCAGATCTTTAACGTGTATCGTGAACAGTTGTGGGCCCAGTGCCGACCTTTGCACCACACTATTCACCACTGAGTGTCAACCAGAGAAACATACGTGTATCCCAACTCGCTTCTTTCTATTGGTTAAACAATCATTAATCCATGCTAATACACCAATCTCAACATTGTGCATAGGTACCTTCATATGTGGCACCTTACAGACGTCTTAGAAACATAGAAGACCTACAGCAAAATACAGGCCCTTCGGTCCACAATGCTGTGTCCAACATGTTCTTACTTCAGAAATTACCTAAGTTTAGACAGACAGACATATTTTATTGATCCCGAGGGAAACTGGGTTTCGTTACAGTCGCACCAACCTAGAATAGTGTAGAAATATAGCAATTTAAAACCATAAATAATTAAATAATAATAAGTAAATTATGTCAAGTGGAAATAAGTCCAGGACCAGCCTATTGGCTCAGGGTGTCTGACACTCCGAGGGAGGATTTGTAAAGTTTGATGGCCACAGGCAGAAATGACTTTCAATGACGCTCAGTGTTGCATCTCTGTGGAATGAGTCTCTGGCTGAATGTACTCCTGTGCCTAACCAGTACATTATGGGGTGGATGGGAGACATTGTCCAAGATGGCATGCAACTTAGACAACATCCTCTTTTCAGACACCACCGTCAGAGAGGCCAGTTCCACCCCACAACATCACTGGCCTTACGAATGAGTTTGTTGATTCTATTGGTGTCTGCTACCTCAGCCTACTGCCCAGGCACACAACAGCAAACATGATAGCACTGGCCACCACAGACTCGTAGATCATCCTCAGCATCGTCTGGCAGATGTTAAAGGACCTCTGTCTCTTCAGAAAGTAGAGACGGCTTTGACCCTTCCTGTAGACAGCCTCAGTGTTCTTTGACCAGTCAAGTTTATTGTCAATTCGTATCCCCAGGTATTTGTAACCCTCCACCATGTCCACACTGACCCCTTGGATGGAAACAGGGGTCACCAGCGCCTTAGCCCTCCTCAGGTCCACCACCAGTTCCTTAGTCTTTTTCACATTAAGCTGCAGATGATTCTGCTCGCACCATGTGACAAAGTTTCCCACCGTAGCCCTGTACTCCGCTTTATCTCCCATGCTGGTGCATCCAACTATGGCAGAGTCATCAGAAAACTTCTGAAAATGGCAAAACTCTGTGCAGTAGTTGAAGTCCGAGGTGCAGATGGTGAAGAGAAAGGGAAACAAGACAGTCCCCTTTGGAGCCCCAGTGCTACTGACCACTCTGTCTGACACACAGTGTTGCAAGCGCACGTACTGCTCATAGCCCTTTATTTTTCTAAGCTTCATGTACATATACAGGAGCCGCTTAAACTACCCTAAAGTATCCGTCTCCACCAAGCCGCCGGCAGTCCATTCCACTGCCAGTCTCACCAGTCTCTGCTTAAAAAAACCTATCTTGACATCTCCTCTTTACCTACTTCCAAGCACCTTAATACAGCCCTCTCATGCTAGCCAATTCAACCCTTGGAGGAAGCCTCTGACTATCCCAGGATCGAACTATTGCATCCGCCATTTATATGAGATACTCGGTCATACTGTGATCATTCTTTGCAAGAGAATGCCTAACTATAAAAATGCTAATTTTACCTGTCTCATTACACAAGACCAGATTTAAGAAAATCTGTTGCCTTGTAGGTTCAGCAACATGCCGTTCAAGAACGTTATCGCATATGCATTCTTTGAGGTCCTCCTCAAGACTGCCTCGACCAGCTTGATTCAACTAGTCTATGTGCAAGTTAATATCCCGCACTATAACTGCTGTTACACTCTCACATGTCTCAGATATTTCTCGGCTCATTGCCTGTACAAAAGTAATATTAATATTCGGTGGCCTGTAGATAACTCTTACCAGTAATTTTCCCCTTTACTATTTCTAATCTCTACCCAGATGGATTCAACATTCTGCTCCTTAGAACTTATATCGTCTCTCACTGTCGCCTTCATCTCATGCTTGATTAAGAGGGCTACCCTATCACCGTTACCTTTCTCCCTCTCACTCCATATTACCTGATATCCTTGGATATCTAATTCCTAATCCTCTTCTCCCTGCAACCATGTTTCTGTAATGGCCACTAAGTAATACGCCTTTCCTTTGATTTGTGCCACAAGTTCACTGGCTTTTTTACAAATACTGTGGGAAACCAGATTAACTGCTCTTACTTTTCTCTTTTTTTTATCATTTCATTTTACTTTACCTGTGCGCAAACGTTTCTCGTTTACTTTATCCATACTTCTCCAATCTGCTGAGCCCACCCACTGCACTTTACTTTCAAGCCCTACCCTCAACCCTAGCTATGTGATCCACTATGACCCAGGTCCCATCAACGTTCAGGTGGAGCCCGTCGGAACGGGTCAGCTCCTGGCTTCCCCAATCTGCTGCCAATTTCCCGTGTATTTTAATCCACTTCTCCTACACCATTCCTTCAGACACGCATTTAACTCTCTAACCTTCTTATCCTTTGCCAATTTGCACGTGACTCAAGTAGTAATCCCACTTTCTGCTTCGGCTGTTTTAATTTAATCCCTAACTGCACAAATTTCCTCAGCAGAAATTCTTTCCTCGTTCCACCACTTCGTTGATACCAATATGGACGTCGACAACTGGATCCTTCTCTCCCCACCGCAAATTCCTCTACAGGTCAGATAAAATGTCTCGAAACCAGGCACCAGGCAAACAACACAGCCTTCGGGACTACGGTATCAATGGTTGTACTTTCCCGAATGTAGACGGTCAGTTGTTGAGTGGACCGTTTCTCAGAAATGGAGGGGGGTCTCAATAAATTTGCAGACAATAAACGTTTCTACTTTTAAGGTGCAGAAACCGAACGATACCAATTCTAACTACTGCGTCAAAATGAGTGAGGTGGAGGGGTGGAGAGAGAGAGAGAGAGAGAGAGAGAGAGAGAGAGAGAGAGAGAGAGAGAGAGAGAGAGAGAGAGAGAGAGAGCTCGATTGCTATAGATAGTCGTGTGTCACAGTTGTGTGGTTATTATCTGTTTCCCTCGAGAAATGCCAGCTATTTTCCCTTTATTTCAGCACATTTAAACTTAATTGGCTGCAGAGTGATTATCACTTCAGATCCCCGGTTCTGAACAACGAAAGGGAGAAATTGATTTGTAAGTTAGCAAGACAGGATTGGGGCCGTCTTGTGTATATTCTGAACTGATCGATCTCCAAGAAATTACCACCACAAGGAATGATCCCAATCTGTAAAACTTCAAAGAAAATTCCATTATCAATCTCCCAGAGCACTCAGAAAACAAAGATATGTGTATGAGTGTAGAACGGGCAGCCATGGAACTGGAAAAAGCAGCTTCAATTTCAACATTAATAGGGAATTTGGGTAGAGGCATCGATGAGAACAGTAAGAAAAGCTAAGCTCCCGGTACAGGTCGATAAGGCCAGGCGGTATAATAATTCAGCTTGGAATAGTTGGGCCGAAGGGCTAGTATCTGTGGTGCACTATTTTATGAATCTAGTTCTCTATGGCCCTAATGAGAGCACTGTTAAGGTATTGTGTTGAGGTCCGACTTTCTGTGTTATAGAAGGGCATGCAACTGATCGAGGAATTGTCAGAAGATAGAGCCATAACATCGTACATAAGTGAAACAGGCCTTTTGGCTCAAACAATTCATATCGATCTAGAAGCCCACACCAGTCCAGTTTGCAGTCCTTTCTCCTTCATCACAACAAACCTTTGCAATGCATATCCAAATACCTATTACAAGCCAGTTAAATGTTGTAAATGTGCGTGCAACTAAGAACTCATCACGGAACTCATTACGTATGTGAGTGCCCTATGTTGAAAAAAATGCCCCTCAGATACTAATTAAATCTTTTTTTTTTACTTTTGTACATTTATTCTTCATTCCCCAACCCTAGGCAAAAGAAGACTAAATAGTTACCTCCGTTTGCGTTTTGGGATTGGTATACCCTTATATAAGATGATCTTTCAATCTCCTGCGCTCCAAAGAGAAAACGTGCTATCCTACTTGGCTTATCCTTTCACTCAATTCTTCGAAACCTACCCACATCTTCATAAAGATTTGCTGCACAATTCCCTACTTAATGGTATTTCTCTGAATGCAGCTTGACTTATACTGGAGACCGTATCAACAGTGGCCTGATTGACGTGTAATGCATATGCAACATTGTGGCACAACTTCGAAAATAAGTGTTCTGGCTGATGCAGGCCGTTTTACCAAAATATCTTTTATTGCATTGCATACCCATGACTTCACTTCGGGGATAGAATTTTCGATGTGAATGGAATTGACAATTATGAATTTAATGCAGGAAGTTGAGTGATAAGTCGCATTTCATTGGAAAAAGGAGGAAGTGCGCGGAGATAATAACCGCACAGCTTCCCTGGCCTTATTTTTTAATAGTCCACACTGCATTCCCGTTAAACCAGTGGAAAAGATAATACTTTTTATGGTGGTGGTGGGATGTTGTCCAGATTTCCCAGAGCTGCGGGAGATATGTCCAGATAATTGGACAGCATTCTGATAAAGTCATCGAAGGAGATATAGGATCAGATCCGTGTCCAGTCTCTTAAACCAGACTTAATAACTTCACTCAACTCAGCAAGAGACAGATTCCACAAAATATCGACTCGTGCTCAAGGAATCTACAACCCATGTTATTTATTGATTTGTCTACCTATCTATCTTTCTGATTATCTATTTAATTATTTTCATTTTTGCACAGTTTCTCTTATTTTCTGCATTAGTTGTTTGTCTGTCTTTATGTGTACTCTTTTATTGATCCCGTTGTATTACGTAGCATTTACTGTGGATGCATGCACTAAAAAAAAACTGAGGAAAATCTATTTTTATTTTTCTTCTTTCACATTGAATTTTATGATCTCCAACCATGGGCGAGGTTTTAATTTGTACTATAATTTAATAAATCCAGTTGGTTTCTGGACAATGATCTCCACTGGATACTGATGGCGAAGGCATCAACAAGGTACGGGAAGAGCATTGGATAATCCTGGCGATCTGATATCGAACAGTTTTGATCTCATTAACAATGTAGGCAGAACACACTGCGCCGAATGCCCCCCTTTTTTGTCTTCTTCAAAGATCTGCTGCTGATATAAATGCCTAAAATGAGCTTATTTTAAGTATGTGTGAAACGCCTCCATATATGACACAACTGAAGATGAAACATTTTTGAAATTTTAAAGATCACCATTCATAGATTCCAGTGGCTGTGTGATCAGTCTCCGCCCCTTCCCTTCCCTGGCGCCTCCCGTTTGTTAGTATCCAGCTTAATAAACTGATCACGGGGCTGCGATTTGCAGAATCTGGAACCGGAGTCGCTCCCGGTACTTGCAGAACAGCACGGTTAGTTCGGAAAATTCAACGCTCGCTGTCTCCACCTCCGCGGTGCAATGACCCGAGTACTTCATCTCCTGTGGGCTCTGCTGGCCCATTTATCAGGTAAGAGACGTATTACTTTATTCACCGATTATCCATGAAAATTGCAATTACTGTTCATCTTAACGGGAATTTATCAATTGGTGAGCATTCTGTTAGATCCAACTCACACAAAGGTTTCATTGCCTTTGTTGCAGGTATCCTGACGGCACCAGTCCTCAATCAGACACCAATGCCCGGTCATGTCTCGGCGGGACAGAACGGTAACATTGGAAGTTACAACATGTACTGGTATTGGCAGCGTCCCGGAAAGAGACCGGAGTGGGTGATTAGACATGGTACTGATGGTGATATATTTCGAGGGACAGGGATCACAAGCCGTTTCCAACCATCCAGAGACACTTCCAGCAACAGTCACATCCTGACCATCAGCAGCTTCGAGCCCCGGGACTCCGCTGTCTGTTACTGTGGAGCGTGGGATACTGGATTGTTCTTCGGTCCAGGCACTATCCTGGATATGAGGAATAAGTGACTCCCTCATCCCGTTACAAACAATTCCCATCACAGCCTATCTTATTCCACCCCACTATTGAAATATCTAACCAGGGAGGTGGAGTTCGATCTGTCTCTTATCGGGCCATGAGGGCATTCCGTCCTTCCAATGCACCACCATTGAATTTAATGAGTTTTTTTTTAACCCCATGTATATCCCGGCATTCAAACGCTTCAGTCTGATGTGGTACAAGCCCAGACCGATCAAAAATGCTTCGAATTTAATTACTGTTATACTATTCCTAAAATGTGGTCATGAACAGTCCCCCAATATTTCGAAATGCTATAAATGGTGTCTGCCGTATTCAGAATCGGCTGCTTTAAATTAAAACCTTCAACGAGGATGGGAAAATGCGATTTTTTAAAGTTACTTTGCAGGAAATGTTGGACAACAGACGAGCTGGCATAGACTGGAGCGGGAATAGAAGAATTTGTTCATGTCCGGGAGGTAATCTCGGTCTGAACTGTTCTGTTCCTTATTTCTTCTCTTCTCTATAAAGCATTTTCAAAGAAAGAAAAATGGAATTTGAATTTGAATCAAAATCAAGTTTACCATCGCGGAAATACGTCGTTCTATATATTGCTTAAAGACAGCAGTTCAATGGATGTCATAGAAATTCAGAAAATCGTGAGTGTGGGTCTTCAGGCTCCTATACCTCCTCTCGGATGTCAGTAATGAAAAGTGAACATGCCCTGAGTTATAGGATTCCTTAGTGATAGATGACAAGTGGCATCTCCTGCATTTCTAAGTTTTCCCATCACAATCTGTCATTCTGTCAAGAGCAGTGCTGCTATCAGCGAATTTTTAGAAGCCGTTTAATCTGTACCTAGGCACCTATGCACACTGAGTTCAAACCTCAAAGAAAATTATTTCCAAAGTGAGTATATCTCACCATATACACCCTGAAATTCATTTTCTTGTGCGTATACAGAATAAATCCAAGAAACTCGTTCGAATCCATCTAAAACCGCATGCATCAAGACAAACAAACAACCGATATAGAAAAGACAATGATTTGCAAATAAAGAAGATAATAAGCAATTAGTAATAATTGCTGTTATTATTAGCGATATCAGTAGTAGTAGTAGAAGTAGTAGTAATAATAATAATAATAATAATAATAATAATAATAAAAATACATGGCTGTTCCAATTTTGGAGTCCAATTACCACAAGTTATATGATGTCTGATCGGTTATTACAGATACGACATTCCATAATATCCGGCTGGATGTAATACTACAAGATAAACAAGCAACAACAAGTATTTCATTTATATAGCCATTCCAAACACACATAACTTTCATAAGTTAATAAGTAAAATTTTTTAAAATCACATAAATATTCTGAACTAATAGTGTAAATTGTAAGACATTGGACAATGAACAGGGTATACATTGTTCCAATAGAAATATCTTCAAATGTTATCTTGCTAAAGTCACTACACAATAGCATTTAATGGCATTTAATAATTATACCTGCACAGCAATATTTAAGGGAATCTTCAGAAATCCACAATGCTAAGCACAACTAGAAGAGTCTGAATCTTCCTAGCAATTGAGAAATGAGCGCGCTTGGCTATGCCCGCAACTCAGATTTTGCCAGTTTAAGTTGATTAATAAATAAAGACAACAGAAGAGTCTTTGAAAATTAATCTATAGGTTGTGGCAACAATTCAATGATCCGCATGTGAATTTGACTAATGTTATCCCTTCTGGTTCAAGAGCCAGAGATGGTTGAGGTATAATAAATGACGTGAACCTGGTGATATGGTTTGTAAGGCTCCTTATTCCTTCTTCCTTTCAAACAACGAGAACAGATCTTGACCTGGATAGCCGATTGATTGCAGATTGATATCGCTTTACTGCGGTAGCACTCAGTAGTTGAGAAGGACTTTACCCCTGATGGACTGGGTCGTATCTACTTCTTGTATTATTTTCCTTTCAAGGGCCTTGGTGTTTCTGTACTAAGCCACGATGCAACCAGTCAATATACTCTCCAGCAAACATCTCTATAAATGGTTCAATGCGATGCCGAATTTTGCAAACTTCTAAGAAAGTCGAGGCACTGATTGCCTCGTAATAGCACCTTCGTACCTGACTCAGGAAAGTTGCTCTGAAATGATAACACCGAACAATTTAATGATGCAGACTTTCTCTAGCTCTGATGGCCCGGTGACGACTAGATCATGGACTTCGGGTATTCTTTTCTCAGGAAGTCAATAAACAGCCCCTGGATCTTGCTGGATTGTATGAAATGCTGTGCTATTTAGCCAAAATTTTAATCTCACTCCCATATACTGATTTGTCACCATCTTTGACTCGGCCAACAGCAGTGGTGTCCTTGCGCTTACCTTGATACGTGTATAGTAAGTGCTGTTGGAAGCCTTGCACTTTATAAGTGCACGTGTGGTGAGGGATATTTGGGAAAGATGTCAATCCAAATGACTCTGGTCTCTAAGTGAGGAAATCGAGGATATAAATACTCAAGGTGGTTTGGGGGCGACTTAAAGACTATTTATTAGTTTTTAGGGGGTGATGGTATTGTATACCATGCTGTACGCAATGAAGGACATCCTGATGTATGTATCTTCGCACTTCACATGTTGAGTGAAGTGCCAATGAAATGGCATCTGTTGTGGTCCTGCAATAACAGTAATCGGGGCGGATCCAATTCGCTTCTCAGGCAGAAGAGCTGAGAGAGTTAAGTAGTAGGCTTAGCACGGATCGTTGACGTGAGCCTGCATTGATTGTTAACGAAGTAATGCTAATATCAATCCATATTGAAGGTCAAAATTCCAACATATTTTCAAAGCCTGCAATACCTGCATGGATGCAGTAAAACCATACAGATATCAAGATTTAGAAGGTTCAAAAATGATTTCCTAAACTTCCTGCAACCGGAGTAAATAGCACAGATACTTAAGGTATACTTTGTTTCAGTATTCACTATTGTTACATTTTCCGTGGGTATCTTATGACTGTCTTATGAGCATGATGTAACTGAGTATCTGGTGAACATGATGTAATGGTCTTGTGATGGAGAAATGATGTAATTTCCCGCCAGTCTGAGGTCACGTGATGACATGTTCTCAACAGGTATAAAACAGGGAAAGCCTGCTCTGACGCAGGAGTTTTGTGCTGAGTCGTCGTTCGATTCGTCAGTTACTCCTTTAGTCTGCGTATTTGGTCTCATGACGCAGTTTCGTTTTAAAAACGAGTTTTACTTTCGACTGTAAGCTATAGAATCGTTGTGCCGGCAGTTTTTGCTAATCTCTGCCAGTTGATTGATGCATCTTTGATCTAATATTAAAGTCTAAGTATTGAAGAGTGAAGATTTTACCGAAACTCGGGAACTCAAAGGATCGAGTAAAATTGGTGTCGTCGGTGGTAATGCAGGATAGACCTTATTGGATCTTCGTTCAAGGAAGTAGTGACCTGCATCTGAGATAACCCCTACCTGTAGGAGCAGAAAGTGTTGTGCAGTGTTCATTCGCCAAGAAAAAAGTCAGTTCTTTTAAGCCGATTTTATTTCCTTCATCGTAAATCTTTCGGACAAGGCATATTTCGGCTGAACTCAGCAGTAACGTCACGTCGGCGAGGAATTCGTTACTTCAGGAAAGCCTCTCCTAATTGACTGTGTAATTTCTTGGATTTTGCAGTTACCACATTTAAGACTGTGTTCGCAATTACCACTTTAAGAGCTGTTCGAGCTGCCGTATAGCAGTTAACTTCCGGTTAAGTTAGTCGTTTGTTTACTTTTCATTTTTATTGAGCAGAGTTTAAATAAATGTTAATTTATTTATAAATAACCTGACCTAATTCTATATGCATTGTTGCCGGAGACATACAGTAACAATTGGGGACTCGTGTCCAGGATATGTTTCAATTTTGAGCTTAAGTAATTGTTCAATTATCTGTCTGATTTGGATATAGAAATACCCAATTCTTTTGTTTGATTAACTTGTGTGTCGTATTCGGCAACAATGAGTATTGACGACTTTCTGGCATCTGTCGACGTTTCGGGCCGTGACCGTTCGTCAGGACTAACTGAAAGGAAAGATACTACGAGAATTGGAAGTAAGAGAGGGAGGGGAAAATGCGAAATGACAGGAGAAGACCGGATGGGGTGGGATGAAGCTAAGAGCTGGAAAGGTGATTGGCAAAAGTGATACAGAGCTGTAGAAGGGAAAGGATCATGAGACGGGAGACCTAGGGAGGAAGAAAGGAGGAGGAGAGCACCAGAGGGAGACGGAGAACAGGCAGAGTGATGGGCAGAGAGAAAAAAAACAAACAACTAAATATGTCAGGGATGGGGTAAGAAAGGGAGGAGGGGCATAAACGGAAGTTAAAGAAGTCAATATTCATGGCATCAGGTTGGAGGCTACCCAGCCGGTATATAAGGTGTTGTTCCTCCAACCTGAGTGTGTCATTTAATTAAGCAGAAGTGGATAAATATTTCCAACATTTTGAAGCTATTGCTCTGATTTCAGAGTGGCCAAAAGAGAAATGGCCAGTGATGATACAAAATGTAATTAAAGGCAAGGTACAACTGCTGAGCAAGCAGCTGATTATGATATTGTGAAGCAGTATTTACTGAAAGCGTAATAACTGGTTGCAGAAGCTTATAAAGAAAGATTCAGAAATTTGAAGAAATCGGTGGAAATTAACTTACGTGGAATTTTCCTACAATAAAGCTGTGTGTTTTGCGAGATGGGTTTCCTGTAAAAATGTGAATGGAGTGTCTAAAATAGCTGATTTTAATGGTAGAGTTTAAAACGAGCATCCCTGTTGAAGTAAGAACATACTTAAATTAGAGGGACACTGCTACATTGCAGGAGTCTGCTAAATTAGCAGATCAGTATGCTTTAATCCATAAGAGTAAATATTCTCAGAGTAAAAAGGAAAAATAGCACAGAGAGTCGAGGTAAACTAGACATTAACGCAGAAGTTAGTGAGAAAGGTAAAGAGGAAGGAAAGTATGTGAAGGAAAGACAGTTTGGTCCCATTTGTAATTATTTTAAGAAATCTGGTCACGTAATAGCTAACTGTTTCTGATTGAAAAAGAAGAGGGAAGCAGTCCCAGATGGTTGCGTGCAACATATTGAAACACCTTTAAATCCACAGGTTTCGATAAATACAAATAATGCTTTGTCAGAGTCTGACCAAGTTAAGAGAGGATATGATCATTTTATAAGCGAAGGATTTGTATTCTTGAAAGGGGGATCCACTCCAGTGCCAACAAAAATCCTTAGAGGTACTGGAGTTTCTCAATCACAAGTGTTAGATAGTGTGTTAAGGTTCAGTGATGAGTCTGACACTGGTGAGGTAAACTATATACGAGGTGCTGGGAGTGCCCTTATGCCTGTACATTTGCAAACAGTAAATTTAAGGTCAGGGTTAGTTACAGGACTTGTTAAAGTAGGACTACAACCCAGCTTACCCCTGACGATGGTTCTCTATTGTTAGGAAATGACTTAACAGATGGACAAGTTTTTCTTGAAGTGCATTTGACAATACATCAGAGGAAGCAACGGATGGATTCCTCCTGCGTTGTAACTCGAGCTATGGCTAAAAAGCTTGACGTGCATGATGAGGTTGTTACCCATGACTATTCAACTCGGGATTCGAATTTTGAGGATGTGTCGGAAACTTTCTTACCTTCATTGTTTGATCAACTTGGAATAAGTCTGACCATGAAGATTTGTCTCTATCTCGGAAGGAGATGATAGCAGAGCAGAGTAGAGACAGTGAGTTTATGAAATTAAAGGAACAAGCTGATTCGGATAGTGAAATTGTTAAAGTGTCAGTAGAACATTATTTTGAGAAAGGGGTATTAATGAGGAAGTGGAGATCACCTACAATTTCTACAAAGTCACCTACAAAGTGATGGATGGAAGGTTGTTCACCAGGTAGTTGTTCCTAAAGTTTATCGAAATGAGATTTTGACGTCAGCTCATAGTGTGCACTTGGGTGGACAACAAGGGGTGAAGAAAACTGTGAACAAGGCTTTTAAATATTTTACTGTCCTGGTTTGAGAAAAGATGTGGTGACATTTTGCATAACGTATCATACTTGCCAAATTGTGGGTGAACCTAATCAAGTTACTCCAGTGGCCCCACTGCAAACTATTCCCGTATTTGCTGAACCGTTTTCTAAAATTAGTGTAGATTGTGTAGGCCGAAAACGAAAGCTGGTCATTAATATTTGCTGACCATCATGTGCACAGCGTCTAGGTTTCCAGAGGTAGTACCACTTAGAAATTAACGTCTAAAACTGTAATAAAGGCTCTTATAAAATTCTTTACTTATTTTGGGTTGCTTAAGGAAATGCAATTTGATCAAAGTAGTAAATTTATGTTTGGATTGTTTCAGCAGATAGTTTATAAACTGGGACGTTAACAGATTACCTCGTCTGCATACCATCCAAAATCACAAGGAGCCTTCGAGAGGTTTCATTCTACCCTCAAGACTATGATTAGGACGCACTGTGTAGAAAATGAAAATGATTGGGATGAGGGCATCACTTACTTCTATTTGCAGTAATGGAGTCAGTACAGAATTCATTAGGTTTTAGTCCTTTTGAACTTGTATTTGGGCATAGAGTTAGAAGACCTTTGGCCTTATTAAAAAAAACAGTGAATTAATAAAGAGGTACACACTAATTTGCTGGATTATGCTTTAAAATTTAAGGATAGATTACATAAAGTTTGTAGCTTAGCCAGCGAAAATTTAAAATCGGCTTAGGAGAAAGTGAAAACCTTGCATGATAAAGAAGCTAAATTGAGGTCATTTAAGCCTGGAGGTAAGGTGTTGCTTCTTTTCCCAGTGCAAACGAGTCCTTTACAATCTAAATTTCATGGTCTTTATGAAACTATGTCTAACGTTAACGATGTAGACTATATGATAAAGACACCGGATCGAAGACAGCCAACATAACTTTGACATATAAATATGAAAAAACCATATTATGAGGAACAGTCTGCTACTATGACTGTTGTGGTCAATGATAATGAGTCTTATCTCACTAGGAACTCAATGGATGATTCATCTGAAACTCATTTTAATCCCAATATTATTTCTGCCAGATTATCAAACTCAACAATGCTGGAAAATGTTGATGAGAAATTAACTCATTTATAGCCAGAGCAGAAGCAACAGATGGAGCAATTAATTTTTAATTATAAGGATTTATTTTCAGATATTCCTAAAAGAACCACAGTAGCTTCACATGATGTAGATGTTGAAGATGCCAAATCCATAAAGCAACATACATATAGGATGAACATGGAAAAATGTTAACTTGCTGAGAAGGAAATTAAGTATATGTTAGAGAATAATATTATTAGACCTTCTAATTCGAATTGGAGTTCACCTTGTGTTATGGTGCATGTCAGACGGTAGTATTCGTTTTTGTACTGATTATAGGAAGGTGAATGCTGTAACGAAAACAGATGCATATCCAATCCCTTGAGTGGATGATTGTGTGGATGAAGTCGAACAAGCAAAGTTCCTTACAAAGATTGATTTGGTAAAATGGGATTGGTGTGTTCCATTGACGGATAGATGTAGAGAGATGTCCACATTTGTAACCCCATTTGGATTATATGAATATAATGTTCTTCCTTTTGGGATGAAGAATGCACCAGGTACTTTCCAGTGGATGATTAGTTCTGTGAATCGTGGGTTAAAAGATACAGATGCCTATATTGATGATTTAGTTACAGGAAATTATACTTGGGACGCACATGTTACTGCGGTGAACAAATTGTTGGAAAGTTAATATTAACTTAACTAAAAGTGAATTTGGTCATGCCACTGTGACTTCCCTTGGTTATGCTGTGCGTCAAGGTAAGTTATCTCCTGTTCAAGCAAAATTTCCGGTAATTTTAGAGGTCCCCACTCCAACTGGTAAAAAAACAAACTCTCAGAAGGTTCGTCGGAATGCTAGGATATTACCGAAAGTTCTGTAAAAAAAAATTGCTAATATTGCCCTTTCATTAACTAACCTCTTGAAGAAAAATGGAAAGTTTGTGTGGACAGTGCTTCGTTAGGAAGCATTTGATAAATTGAAAACTATGCTATGTCATCAACCTGTGGTCAGGGCACCTGACTTTGATGAACCATTTTCAATAGCTGTAGATGCTAGTGATGAGGCTGCAAGAGCAGTATTACTTCAAAGTAATGAGGGTGACGAGGTTGGTCATCCAGTAGCTTACTTTTCTAAGAAATTTAATGAGATTAAAAGAAACTATTCAACTATAGAAAAGGAATTATTATCCCTTGGTTTTGCTTTACAACATATTGAAGTGTATGTTGGTACAACACAGATACCACTCATAGCTTGCTCCAATCATAATCTGTTGGTGTTTCTGAGTAAGATGAAAAACAAAAATAGAATGTTACTAAACTGGAGTTTGATGTTACATGAGTATAATATTTTGATAACTCATATTAAAGGCAAAGATAATGTGATTGCTGACTGTCTATCTAGATGTTGAATGTACAATGTATTTTTTATGGAGTAGTATGTCTATATTTGTAACAATCCTACTGTATATTAACTTGTAATGTGCTGTATCATAATACTTTGTATATTGTGTATGTTGTAGATTTTATACATTTGTATTTTTTGTGTAATTAGTTAATTGTTAAAATCTTTTTCATAAAATACCAAAATGTCTTATTTTTTGTGGAGGGAGGTGTTACGTACCCTTTGGGTATCTTGTGACAGTCTTATGATCATGATGTAATTGGGTATCTGGTAAACATGATGTAATAGTCTTGTATGGAGTGGTGATGTACTTTCCCGCCACTGTGAGGTGTAGTGATGACATGTGCTCAACAGGTACAAAGCTGGAAAAGCCTGCTGTGACGCAGGAGTTTCGTGCTGAGTCCTCGTTCAATTCGTCAGTTACTCCATTAGTCTGCGTATTTGGTCTCGTGACGCAGTTTCGTTTTAAAATAGAGTTTTACTTTCGACTGTAAGGTACAGAATCATTGTGCCGGCCGTTTTTGCTAATCGCTGTCAGTTGTTTGATGTATCTTTGATTTAATTTTAAAGTCTAAATATTGGAGAGTGAAGATTTTACAGAAGCACGGGAACCTGAAGGATAGAGTAAATACAAAGAGAACAAAGAACAAATAACAATACTGCACAGTGCAGGCCATTCGGCCCACAATGTTGTGCCGACACTTAAACCCTGCGTCCCCTATAACCCTCCACCTTAAGTTCCTCCATATACCTGTCTAGTAATCTCTTAAATTTCATTAGTGTATATGCCTCCACCACTGACTCAGGCAGTGCATTCCACGCGCCAACCACACTCTGAGTAAAAATTCATCTTCTAATATCCCCCTTGTACCAGAACCGATCATTGAGGGGCACCTCTAGTCACAACCCTCCAATCCGAATGTACTCCCTCCATCATGACCCTTTGCTTTCTGCAGGCAAGCCAATTCTGAATCCACCTGGCCAAACCCCCCTGAATCCCATGCCTTCTGGCTTTGTCAATAAACCTACAAGTTGGTACCTTCTCAAATGCCTTCTAAAACCCATGTAGATCACATCTACTGTAAAACCCTCATCTATATGCCTGGTCACTTCCTCAAAGAACTCTATCAGGCTTGTTAGGAAAACAGGATCGACCTTATTGGATCTTCGTTCAAGGAAGTAGTGACCCGCATCTGAGATAACCCCGACCTGCAGGAGTAGAAAGTGTTGTGCAGTCTTCATTCGCCAAGAAAAAGGTCAGTTCTTTTAAGCCGATTTTATTTCCTTCGTCGTGAATCCTTCGAATAAGGCATATGTAGGGTTGGATCAGCAGTATCGTCGCGTTGTCGAGGAATTCGTTACTTCAGGAAAGTCTGTCCTAATTGACTATATAAATCACTTCGACTTTCGTAGTTACCACGTTTAAGACTCTGTTCACATTTACCAATTTAAGAACTGTTCGCGTTGCCGTATAGCAGTTAACTTCCAGTTAAGTTTGTTTAGTTTTCATTTCTATTGAGCAAAGTTTAAATAAATGTTAAGTTGTTTATTAAAAAAACAGACTCAATTCTATATTCATTGTTGCTGGAGACGTACTGTAACACTATGGAAAGAGACCTCGGCGATAGGAGGGTGACTTACCACCGATTTAAAAGCTTGAGCATACATACATTAAGAAGGAGGATGTGCTGGAGCTTTTCGAAAGCATCAAGTTGGATAAGTCTCCGGGACCAGAATCGATGTACCCCTGACTACTGTGGGAGGCGAGGGAGGAGACTACTGAGCTTCTGGCAATGATGTTTGCATCATCAAAGTGTATGAGAGTGCTTCCGAAAGATTGGAGTGTTGCAGATTTTGTTCCCTTATTCAAGAAAGGGAATAGCGATAGCCTAGGAAATTATAGACCAGTGAGTCATACTTCAGTGGTTGGTAAGTTGATGGAAAGTGTCCTCAGAGGCAGGATTTATGAACATTTGGAGAGGCAAAATATGATTAGGAATAGTCAGCATGGCTTTGTCAAAGGCACGTCCTGCCTTACGAGCCTGATTGAATTCTTTGAGGATGTGACTAAACACATTCATGAAGGTAGAGAGTTGTTGTAATGTATATGGATTTCAGCAAGGCTTTCGTTCAGGTACCCCATGCAAGGCTTATTCAGGAAGTAAGGAGGCATGGCATCCATGCGAATCTTGTATTGTAGATCCAAAATGGGCTTCCTCACAGAAGGCAAAGTGTAGTTGTAGGCTGGTCAGTAGCCAGTGGTGTGCCTCAGGGATCTGTTCTGGGACTCCGTCTCTTAGTGATTTTTGTTTTAAATAAACTGGATGAGGAATTGAACAAATAGTTGAAATGATTTGCTGATGACAAAAAGGATGGGTGTCTTCTGAATTCTGTGGAGGGCTGTCAGACGTCACAACGGGTCATCGATAGGATGCAAAACTGTGCTGAGTAGGAGAAGGTGGAGTTCAACCCAAAAGATGAGGTGGTTCACTTTGGGAGACTAAATATGATGGGAAAATATAGTATTAATGGTAAGACTCTTGGTAGTGCGGAGGATCAAGAGGTTCTTGGGCTCGGAGTCCATAGGACACTCAAACCTTCTGCGCAGGTTGAGTCTGTGGTGAAGAAGCCCTCCGGTGTTTTGGTCTTCATCAACCGTGGGATTTAGTTTAAGAGCCGAAATGTAATGTTATAGCTTATTAGGACCCTGGTCAGGCCCAACTTCGAGTACTGTGCTCAATTCTGATCATCTACAGGAAGGATTGGAAAACAATAGAAATGGTGCAGATATTTATAAGGATGTTGCCCGGATTGGGGAGCATGCCTTCTGAGAATAGGTTGAGTAAACTCGGCTTTTTATCCTTTGAGCGGCGGAGGATGGAGGTCACCTGCTAGAGGTGTATAAGATAATGAAAGGCACTGATTGCGTGGATATTCAGAGGCTTCTTTTTCCAGGGCTGGAATGGCTAACACGAAAAGGCATAATTTTAAGATGCTTGGAAGTACGTACAGAAGAGATGTCAGGGGTAAGAGAGTGGTAAGTGCATGGAATGGGCTTCTGGCAATGGTGCTGGAGGCGGATACGTTAGGGTGTTTTAAGGGATTCCTGGACAGGTACACGGAACCAATAAAAATAAGAAGGCTATGTAGAACCTTTGGTAATTTCTACTTAAGTACATGTTCGGCACATCATTGTGGGACGAAGGGCTTGTATTGTGCTGTAGGTTTTCTATGTCTTAGTGCTTCTATGTTTACTAAACTATTTGGAATTTATTTGAAGCAGTAGATTGATTCCACTGTACACAGTGCCAATCATCCAAATTTGGTCATTCATTATTTGAATGATCACAGTGATTACGAAAAACACAACATAGTTGTGCATCATCCGGTGAGGAGATTGACATGTACCTACACCAGATAATATACAATCATCTGAGTTTGCGATTTCAAACTGTTGGCCTGACTGGAAGTCACTTGTGGGACACAGAATTGTGGAACCGACATCCAGTGCAATGAACAAATTGCTGACGGGCTGGCGGAATATGCAATAAGCCTAATGGCTTGTGGGTGTTGGTGGCTTTATGTAAACTGATAAAATGCAACTGCACTAAAGATGGCCGATCCGAGCTTGCGGTATCATTTGTCCAACCAGCTTCTCCCTCAGTTGTGGAAAAGATTTTCTGCTATTCGAGCTCATAATTGCTCCATGAGAATGATCGAGAGTCTGCAGTAAACAGACTTATGTCGCTGGTACTGAGAATTTGTATCCAAATGCCAAAATGTAGCACTTCTCTCTGACAACGAGAATAAATAAAAGATTGAGGACAGTCCGTTGCTTGAAGTTCCGCAAGTGAACGTGAGCTGGCAGCTGACATCAAGTATTGGCTTGCGTCGGACCAGATCTGCCAAAGCATTTAACTAGCGTTAATATGCGGTAGAGTACGTTACCATGGCGACTATCTTTCTTTGTGTCAGCCCAATTACTGCTGGACTAAGGAGTTAATAGTTGAGCTCTGGTTACTGCTGTGATGTAACGAATAGGTCAGCCAGTTGCAGAGCGGATCGGGTATTTTAGGGAAGTTGTTTAAGGTATCTCTATCAACTCTGCTTCCTGGAGGAAACTCCCCATCCATCCTCTCGAGCGCTACTCAGAGTACTCATATCCATCAGTGTGGACGATAGGTTCCGGGTTGAATGGGAGATCTACCAAAGCTGTGCAACCACAGTGCATGGGTGCCTCAGTACCTTCCCCTGCACTACTGCCCTGCCTCATGCCACGGTGCTTCCATTTTCCTGCTGACTTCATGGCATTATTAATTTTGAACTACAACTGTTCAAATTGATATTAAAAGTTTTCCCAGTGATCCTCTCGTGTACAGGAAGGTACTTCAGTTATGTTCACCATAAAACTAAAATCTGAAACTATTTGTAACGCCTAGACCTTGAAGAAATAAAGTAAAGGCAGTTGCGACGGACACCTGAGTCAGGTAAATGTATAGGTTATGCAGCCCAGGGAGACTGCTAAATCTCCTGAACGCTTATACAGCGGAAATGAACGAGGCAGTCAGTTCAGATAACATGTTGCACAGGAAGCACCGAAGCCACTTCAATCTCGGCACTGGTTCAGGGAACAGCCGATGGAGATCTTCTCTTCAACAGCATCAAACCTGGTGTGTGCTTTTTACTTGTCCCTGACTTGTTAATCAAACATGAAAAAATATATAAATCCGTCTAGCAATGTAAAATAACCAGTCACTGGAGAGGAGAGACTCAATTCCACCTGGCGGAAGTCTCCATTCCGTAAACATGGATAACGTGGGACAACGACTGGTACTGGGATCAAAGTGAGGGACCATAATGTGGATAACACTGGATTACTATTTAGACAGAGCAAGAATCAGTCCTGGGCCTCGCGCAATCGCAATTGATCCTAGTGACCAAGAGGAAAGTACAAAGTTGCTTTCAAATCGGTGTAATTAACGAATGCTATGTTCACAGGGATGTTCTATGGTTGTTCATGAAATACCATGAAATTAACTTGAAGCGAAAGCAAAAGCTTCAGAGCACAAATGTTTGCCCTTGGCAGAACACGTAGCAGGTTGGAATAGAAATGTATCTCTATAGACCTTTGGTGAGACTCATTATCCGTACAAGAAGTTCATCTGATCTTCATGTCAGACTTACTTTCGCCTTGCAGAAGGTGTGGCCAATGTTAAAAGGGGTGACCCATGAACAGCGATGGAGAGAGATGCGCCGAACTGTTCAGAGTTAATGAAAATAGGAGGCGATCCCATGGAATGGCGAGATAATGAATGGGCGACTGAGGGAACTCAGGGAACATAGAACATAGAACAGTGCAGCATTATACGAGCCATTTGGCCCCTACCTTTCCAACTGCACAATCGATCTAATCCTTCCCTCCAACATAGCATATAACCATCCATTTCATGTCAAACATGTGCCTATTTAAGTGTTGCGACAATGTATCTGATGTATTAGTCTCTAGCACCACCAAGTGGAGCTTTCCAAGAAGCTACCACTCTTTGTATATTTACAAACAGTGTTTCGGTAGTGTTCTCTGTATCAGTAGGAGAAACCTGTACAAAATCCCATGGATGTCGTCGAAACTCTATATCACCTCTGCGGATTTCCATGAGAACTTATGCTACCGATTTGCACTGCCAAATATCATGTCTAATACCGTAATTTAGCCGCTATCATATATTTATCTTTCAACATCTATAATATTGAGAGTAATTTTCTTGTGAAGAACGAAGGAATGCTACAGAATTAATGAAATTGAACAGAAGCAAAGAATGACAGAAAACACTGGGCAAAAGAAGATAAATTAGTAAATAAGCAAATTAAGAAATAAATGGACGGACAAATATTCAAGCAAACAATAAATAAACACATACATACATATATGCATAAATCGATCAATCAATCAACCAATAAATAAATAGGTAAATAGATAGATATATCGCAAGACATATAAATAAATAAATGAATTAATGAATTGATCGATTGATTAATTAACGGATAGATGGATAGATAGTTAAATAAATTGCCTTTAGACTAACTCTGTTGGTTCACTTTGTGCCACAGATTTCTCATTTCCTATCATCGGGATCTTTAAACTCTATGTGCATTTATAACTTTTATTCAATATTTATTAATTAAAGTAGTACGGGAATTTCAGTGTGTTGATTGCAGCTGTTGTTTCTTCTAAACACCTGTCTGATTGGTCCTGAATTCCTACGTTCTGCGGAGTGTATTTCAGGGATCTTGCAAACCACTCTTTCATCGGTCGTCGCCGAACTTTGTTTGGTGGATCTCTGAGCGTGTTTCTGTGTATCGTGGGAGACTTCAGTTCATCAAGATTATGTATCGTTTGTCCGAGTTCTTGTTAGTTTTGATGGTTAATTTCTGTAACAAAACTTGTGTTTTTTTTTAATTGCCGAAAGCACTTGAGTTTGCTAGTGACTCTGACAAATATCATCTCCTACCTGGAAAGCGACGTAGATTCGCTCCTATTTATCTACCACGCAATAAGTGAGAGCAGATGCCAATTCATTGGCTTGTAACTCAACTGTAGAACGTTTGTACAGCAAACATGCACCATCAGGATTTTCTTCACTGGCTACGGCTCGGATTTCAATACAATTATCCCCTCAAAATTATTCAATGGTTAAGAGATTGTCCTCAGTATTTCGATGTGCAGTTCAGTCCTTGATTTCCTCACTTGCAAACTCCAATTAGTTCTGTTTAGGAAAATCATTTCCTCCGTTATCTTCAAACATACAGGTGCACCACAAGCTTCTTTGCCTAGCCTCCTTCCTTACATTCTTTATACGACTGTGAGGCGAAACATTTTCTGAAGACGCCGTTGTCATTGGTCGAAAAAAGGACGTGATAAATCCGCATAAGGGAGGTAGGGAGAAGATCGCTCCCTGCGCGACACCCTTGTCCATTGGTTACTCCCAACTTTGCACTTACCTTTGCAAGTGGAATAAGTTCTACCATGTCCCTATACGTCCATCCTATCGAGCCCCAAACAATCCTTCTACACACTTCACCTGTGAGTCTGTTGCGCTCATATACTGTGTTCAGTGCTCTCGGTGCGGCCTCCTGTATATCGATGCGCTGTGACATAGATTGGGAGAGCGCTTCGCCGAGCACCTACGTTCCGTTTGCAGGAAAAAACGAAAGCTCCCAGAAGCCACCCATTTTAATTCCACTTTTCATTCCCATTCCGACATGTCAATCCATGGCCTCCTCAACTGTTGCGATGAGACCATACTGTATTTGGAGGAGCAACGCCTTATATTTCGCCTGGGTAGCTTCCAACCTGATGACATGAATATCGATTTCTGGAACTTCCGGTGATGCCCCTCCACCATTCTTCATTAACTTATCTCCTATCTCCTTGCCTACCCGTCGCCTCCCTTTGGTGCCCCTCCCACTTTTCTTTCATCCATACCCTTCTATCCTCTCGTATTGGATTCCACCTTCTCCAGCAATGTATCACTCTCACTAATCAAATTTCCAGGTCCTTTCTTCATCCTTGCCCCTTCCAGGTTTCACGTATCTCCTTCTCTCCCCACACTTTCTAACTCTTGACTGCTCTTTTTTTCTCTCCGAAGCCTGCTGAAGGGTCTCGACCCGAAACGTTAGCTGTACTCTTTCTCACAGGTGCTGCTGAGTTCCTCCAACGATCTATGTGTGTTGTTTGATGTGATTATCAGTTATAGATTTATTTACTGCGTCAATAAATACCCTGTTCACCTCCATTGCCCTTCAGCTTCCACTTGCAAATCAACATATGTATGTTTTTTTCATTCCTTGATTTCTGCTATTTAAATCCATTTGAACGGACTCTATCTATTAAGTAAGCTGTTCTTGCCGGTTCACCCTATGATATTATATCCGAGCTGTTATTATGGGTTGTTGTATCTGTTACACTGGATCGGTTAAAATAATTTGTAGAACTCTGTCTCTAAGACTGGATCAGAATTGTATTTATAGTAACGTATCGGATCTTTTGAGTTCGTATGTTAAAGCTAAATTGCGTTAAATAATGTTTGCCACATGATATGCATGAGTGAGTAATCCGATTGATCTAATCTACTGCAAGATGCTATGATGAATTACATTGTTTCTAGTTTCTTCGCATTTTCTGCATTTATCACTTTGAATGTCATTGTATTTTATTTTGTATTTTCAATATTTTTCTATTAACCTCCTGAACTGGTATTGCCTCAACAACTGCTGAGTCAGAGTTTGAACACTCCCTTCTCGATATCTGCTTTGCTCTGATTGTGAGGATATCAACCTTGGAAGGTTATGTTCTTCCATTGGTAAACCAACTTCCTCTGACGGTGATATTTGCTTCATTTAACTGGATTATGTTTCTACTTAAATTCAGTGGTGTGTTACTCTTTGCAGAATTGCATACCTTCTTGTGTAGGGCTGAATCTTGTGTTCGTTGATGTAAAAATATCCTCAAATTCCTCAGAAGTTTTATCTGTATATTTTATGCCTGTTGTTTCTGATCCTTCTCTGCCCAAGTTAGTGTTAATCTGAATGCTTTCGAGTAATCGTAGCGTTTTCTAAAATTCATCATTTCAGATCCTATTTTCTTTGTGCAGTATGCTCATATCCAATAGGGAAAGTGATTATTGCCTTTGTTATATCTTTACTATTAAGCTCTCGGGCAGATTTTCTTAAGCCTTGAAATAAATTATGTCGAGAGTTTTATGTTTCTCATCCTATGATCTATTTTCTTTCTTTGCTGACATCCCAGATACTTATACGTTTCATATTCATCATCGGTTGTATGGTGTTCCGCTAACCTTTTTTATATGCTACGAGCTCCATTACATCTTTCTTTACGTTTAATGTTCTGCCCTTATCTAATCAAAAGTCCATGTTTCTATCTTTCGAAAGCTGTTCTACTATTTGGATGAATTGCTTCAGCTTTACTGCTGAAGGAGAATATAATTTCAAATTATCCATCGATAGATTGTTTGTCACGGCGTAGTTCGTTTGGTTGCTCCTGATTTGACACCATATGCTGGTCCAATTAAGTGAACTAGAGAGCGTGGATAAAGCTAGATAAAAACCATAGAGGCAATAGTGCGTCTTGAACCAATTACATGCTGTTAGCCACAATCACGGCTCAGGCATGCCTGTTCGTTGGGAAAGTGATATCTTCGTTCACACCACGATTACCGTATTGCAGTGTAAATGCCGCTTGCCTCTCACCAGCCTTGCCTAAGTGTTGTCGGAATCTTAAACCGCGCTTTATTATTTACGTAGATGCGAATGCAATAGATACAGTCAATGATAGATTCACATATCTTAGCCCGATTTCATGATTGGAGACATGAAACTGGTGAAGCAAGGACCGATCCAGATTTCTAAGTACCCAGGGCTCTTGAAACTGCTTTATAGAAATCGCACGATTTTCCCGCTATTTCTGAGATCAGATTTGTTTTAAACAGATCAAACCAGATGTCATGGTCCGGATTGGGTTCCCTTTAAATTTAGCATGTTTGTGTTACTATTCGGACCGCTGACTCGTTGTTTCCCTTTAATTCCCTGTTTTCCCGTGTCCCTCGGGCTTGGTGATTAAATGCAATTTACTTTCGACCGAACCGGAAGTTTGTAAGTCTCCGGCTTCAGCCGTTCGGCGCGAGAGCTTTATGGAGCGTTAACGAAGTAAATCCCGAAGCTAGTGCGAGCCAAAGTCTTCTAGCCGGAGCCAACTAAGTTTCTTGCCGGAGCAAGCCAAGTCTCCTTCCGAAGCAAGTGCCAGCAAACCACTTTCCCTTGCCAGAGCGGGTCCGGCAAGGTTAACCCACCAAGGTGAGTCAAGAGCTCACCGTTGCTTCGAGCAAACTCGTGCCCGGTTATAGTACCGTCTATCGTTGTGTGGTCTCCGTATCCATCTCCTTTGTTTAAAAGGGGTCCCGTCCCTATATCCTAGAAGGGTCCTTACCCTGTGTCAAGAAGAGTCCGGCTCCATGTCCTGCGTCTAAGGAGGAGACCTGGCTCAGTTTTCTATGTCCAGTATTCGAGTATCAAGTCCAAGCTCCGAGGTTCTGGTATTTAGTCCAAGCTCCGAGGTTCCGGTATCAAGTTCAAGCTCTGGGGGTCAAGTATCAAGTCCTGGCTCCGAGGTCCGTGTTCCGAATCCTTGCTCTGATCCCCGAGCTCCAAGTCCTTGCCCAGACTCCGAGTCCAGGGCCTGGTCTTGGGCCTGAGTCCTTGTCCATTATGCCTACTCCCACTTCCACTTTGCTCCCCTTGATTTATCTCTGTTCTATCCTTGCGTCAGGGCGCTCCTTGTAACTAGTAATAGTCTCAGTTTAGTTAACCCTACAAAACGTGTTTGTGTCCTGAATTTGGGTCTCCCCAAGCACCATTGCCCCCACATTGTGACACCAGCAATGCATGGTTTTCAAACGCCAGGTCTGATCCGGTGCAATTACGATGCAGTTTATGCGCATGGCAGAGCGAGATGCAAAATAAGACCAGCAGTGAAAGTGATTTGAATCCGTGGTCCGTCGGCCAATGGTGACTGATTTCTTTATTTTTGAGTTGTACCGTTTGTACGTTTTAATATATTTCGTAACGATATGTGATTCCAAGGTAGGAAATGTCTTAAGAGAGGAAAACATTTTGGAGTGTGTATCTTAAGGGGCTAAAGTTATCAGTGAGACGGAATGGAGGAATGATTAAAGGCAGGATTTCGAGATTTCGAGTCACTGTGATATTTCATTATAAGCTTGTTGCTGCGAAGATCTCTGTTTTGTCTTCGGCTCTCTATATTTCAGGTCAATGTCAGAAAAGGCCTCAGGTGTATATTATCCATCGTTGCGTATCAGGTGTGATATATCCTATGTAGTTAACAAATAAAAGCTAGGCAAAAACTTTGATTAGGAATTGAAAAGCTTTCGTAAAGAATTATATCAATGGATAATTAGAGATAAAATGTGGCATCATGTGGATAACTATAAGTTTATTGACGATGATATTCAGAAGCAGGACTGGAGGTCAGGTCAATGATGTTTCATCAATGGCTCTTCAGTTAGTAGAGGGGTTACATATTTATTGAACGTAATTTTTAAAACGATTAAAAGGTTAACGAGAGGAAATTGATGCATCGATGTACAGGTCTGAAATTCTCATACGGTAAGCTTTATGATGCTGAATTATTGTATGAGCTGTTGAAGAGATTGTTGACGTTTCGAGCATTGAATTATTCAATGAATATGAAGCAGTACTTCCTAGAAACAATTCACTTCTGGAGTAATGAAGGTGAATTTTAAAATGACAAAGGTTTGCATAGCTCTCTGGCAACTGTAACAAGAAAATATGATGCTATTCAGCAGGAACTTGTGAGCATAAATTGGGAGCACGTGTTCTCAGGGATATGCTCAGAGGAAATTTGGCTAATGTTCAGAGAATATTCGCATGGAACTCTGCATACGTATGTTCAACTGAGGCAGGGAAAGGATGGTATAGAATCATGGAGTATAAAGGATCTAGAAAACCTAGTTAAGAAGAAAAGAAAAGGTTACAAAATGTTGCAGAAACTAGGTACTATTAGAACTCTAGAAAATTACGAAGTTTTTGGAAGAAGCCTAAGAACGGAATTAGGAGAGCCAGAAGGGGACATGAGAAGGCCTTGGACAGAATGGAGGCAAATCCAAAGGCGTTCTGCAAGTTTGTGAAGAGCATGAGGATCAGCTGTGTGAGAATAGGACCAATGAGGTGCAATAGTGAAAAAGTGTGCATTGAGTTAGAGAGGTAGCAGAATTACTTAATCAATACTTTGCTTCACTATTCACCAGGGGAAAACACATTGGCAATTGTGGGCATGACTTACAGCTTGAGCATAGAGACATTGAGAAAGAGGATGCGCAGGAGCTTTTGAAAAGTTTAACTTAGATAAGTCACCGGGACTGGATGAGATAAACACCAGGCTATTGTGGGAAACGAGGGAGAAGATTGATGAGCCTCTTACAATTGTCTTTGCATCATCAACAGGGACGAGAAAAATATCGGAGGATTGGAGGGTTACAGATGTTCGATTGTTCAAGAAAGGGAATAGAGATAAACCAGGGAAGTGTAGAGCAATGAGTCTGGCTTCAGTGGTGGGAAACTTGTTGAAGAAGATCCTGCAAGACTGGATTTCTGAGCATTTGGAGAGAAATAATCTGATTTGGGATTATCAGCATGGCTTTGTCGTGCCTTACGAGCCTGAGTGAATTCTAGGAGGATGTAACAAAACACATTGATGAAGTGAAAGCGGTGTATGTAGTGTCTATGCTTTTCAGACAAGCATTTGATAAGATTCCCCATGCAAGGCTCCTTCAGAAAGTAAGGAGGCACAGCATGCAAAGAGATGCTGCTTTCAGGATCCAAAGAAGACAAAGGATGGTGGCAGATAGATCGCAGGGATCTGTTCTGGGACCACCACCGCACCCACCTCCCCGCCTCTCTGTGACTTTTAGGAATGACCTGAATGAAAAAGTAGAATAGTAGGTTAGTAAGTTTGCTGACGTCGCGAAGGTTGGGAATGTTGTGGATAGTCTGGAGGGTTGTCAAATGTAACAGCGGGACTCCGATAGAATGCAGAACTTGGCTGTGAAATTGTAGATGGTCTTCATCCCAGATGAGTGTGGTGGTTCATTTTCAGAGGTCTAAATTGAAGACAGAATATCATATAAATTGTAAGATTCTTGGCATTGTGGAGGATCTGAGAGAACTTCGGATCTAGAATGATAGGACACTCAAAACAGCTACGCAGGTTGACAGGGTTGTTAAGAAGGCATATGGTGAGTTTACATTCATCAATTGCGGGGTTGAGTTCAAGATCCGTCAGGTATTGTTACAGCTATATAAGACATTGGTCAGACCCCACTTGGAGTACTGTGTTCATTTCTGGTCACCTCAATGCAGGAAGGATGTGGATACCATAGAAAGAGTGCAGAGGAGATTTACAAGGATATTGCCTGGAATGGAGGGCGTACTTATGAGAATAGGTTAAGTACTTTTGGCTTTTTCTCCTTGGCGTGACGGAGACTGAGAGGTGATCTGATAGACGTGTAAAAGATGATAAGGAGCATTGATCGTTTGGATAGACAGAGGCATTGTTTTTTTTTCCAGGGCTGAAATGTCTAATACAATGGGGCATAGTTTTAAGGTTCTTGGAAATAGTTACCGAGAGAATGTCAGTGGTAAGCTTTTCACACAGAGAGCGGCAGGTGCTTGGAATACACTGACAGCGGCGGTGGTGGAAATGGATGCAATATGGTATTTTTAGAGCTTTTTAGATAGGTGCATAGAGCTTAGAGAAATAGTTTATCCGCTAGGGGAATTTTAAACAGTTCTAGAGTAGTTTACATGGTTGGCACTACATTGTGGTCCAAAGGATCTGCAATGTGCTGTAAATTTCTATCTTCACGTTCTAAAGAGTGTGCTGAGAAAACTTAACTCTGAGTGCGCGAAGTTTCGTTAGTAACCATGAGGTGGCGGTACAGAGTCACCGATGTTATTCCAGGAGTTACAAAGCAGTTTCACGACAGTGCGTTGTGCTGACGCCTGTCGCCATTCTCGACAGCCCAGCAAGCGATTTACACCATGAACACATTGATGACATGTTGTCATTCCTCTAATATATAAAACCGAGCATTTGATGGTCACTGGGAAGAATACTTCGCTTCCCTCAGAAAAGTAAGAGGATGAGTACAATTGTCTGATCTAGCAACTAAATAGTTGCACTTCACAGAAACATATTAATATTAACACTCTGCCATTGCCTTTCTCTTAATCCACTATATACTGCTTCCGTCCAGTAACTCGCTTACTTAAATCGCAGTTCGAAGCATATTCGTGTATTAACAATTCACGTGAAACAAGTGAAAGAGCCTACTCAGAGCAGATACACGGGGACAGAGATGCAACACGGGAACAGTTGAAAGCCATTCAGAACCCTAGGAGCTGGAAGAAACCAGATAGTATAACTGGGAACGGAACTCCCCGAAACAAATACAAACATAGTTTTGTTTAATTCGAGTAACTGTTACCTAGGGAGTAACAAAGAGTTTTGGCTACAACGCCCTGCAATGGCGGAACAGGATGAGATAAACTGTTCATCAAGCATGCCGTACAAGAAGCTTTAGAGCCATTCCGTCACCAGCTCATTGCTGAGATAAAGGTGGAGATCTTCCTATCATTGACATAGAGATTGGCTCCGTGCAGTTCATTACAATGGACGACTGTGGAGGCCACGTCCTGAGGAATAATCGAAGTGGGGTTTGAGAAGTCCTGATTCGCAATAGAGTCGAATGATACGGGTTGAAAACAATTCAATGGGGAGGAGAGGGATAATAAATTAACCATGGTGGAAATCTGGACAGACGTGATGGGCCAAATGGCCTGACGCTGCAGCTACGTCTTATGGTCCAAGAGTAACCAGTACATTTTACAGGTCTCGGGAACTATTACCACTCACAACTATAATTACTCCTTAAATTATATGTATTTCGATCACATTTTTCAAAATTATCAAATATGCCAGGATTGGCAAGACGAACCAAATGTGATAAACCATCAGGCACGAAGGAAATACATTGTCACTGTATAGTGAAGGGATATATCGAAGTGGAGAGCACCAGTTTGGTGTGTGGACATTTTTGGTAACCTCGAACAGTGAGCTGAACTACCTGTTTTTCTATATGGACTATGTGAAACTTTGACAAGATTCGGCATTCTAGGCTGGTTGGAAGGCTTGGATAAAGATGCCAGGTGAGTGAAACATTATACGGAGAGTACTTCTAAAGTATCTCTTTTTTCAGTTTGGAGATTTTTTTACCACTGGTGTTCAGCGGCGACTGGTACTGGTTCCACCGCTGGAATGGTGCGATAAGAAAGTTTTTTTTTCCGTTGTTGGCAAGTTACACTAGAGAAAATAATGAAGACCTTTGCGTGGCCAGAGGCAGAACCCTCGGGAGAGTTGTAACATAGACAGATCAAGGGGTATCCGTCTTGTAGTGAATGATGCTGAATCACATTGTGCCGAAACAACTGTCAATTCCACATTGGAAATAGGTCTGGGCCTAAGAATTGATGGGGCTCTGAGAGAGAGAAATTCGTATATTGGCGATGCCTGCCTGAACAGAGTCACGTCACTGTTGCTCATTGTGTCCACCATCACTCACCACGCTTCCATTCAAAAGAGGAGTCGCATCTCGCGTAGGCTTTGTTGTTAATTCAGTATCTTCTCTTTCAAAATCATCGCTCTCATTTACCTAAACCCCAGAGAGTTTGCTGTCTTTCGCTCTCTCAGCTCCAAAGTCCGAGTTAATGCTAATTGATTACCAAAGTATATATTTGCAGTATATACTACCCTGAGGCTCATTTTGAGAGCATTCAGTGTAAAGACAAAGAATCAGAGTATCAATGAAAAGCCGGATACGACATGTACTGACAAAAGACAACATAGTGTGGAAATGCATCAAGGAAAATAGCATATAATGTTCGTGATAAATTAATAAGCAATAAATATCAAGAACAGCATCTGGAAAGAGAGCGAAATTGAATCCACGGTTTCAGGAATCCGTTCAGTTTTGTGAAGAGTAAAGTTGTGTGAATGTATCCCCTTTGGTTCAAGACTCTAATGGTTCATGGATGATAACTTTTCCCGAACCTAGTGCTGTGGGACCAATGCTAGAGTACTGCCCTCGTGATGGCAGCAGCAAGGGAGCTGATTGACGATCGATGTTGCTTTCCTGAAAGAACAACACTTTTAGATGTGGTCACTGGTGGAAAGGATTCCACACGTAATGGATTGGGCGGCCTCCAATAATTTATGTCGAATTTTCCGTTAGAACTTAATACTGCACATAAACAGGCCTTTTGGTCCACGATACAGTGCCAATGCCTTTAAAAGTTAAGCAAATGGCAAACTGAACCTATCTGTTCTCCGTACACCACGTCGCCGTCTTCTCATATTTGTGTGCCTTTCGAAAAGTCTCTAAAGTACCCCCAATTACTCTGCCTTTGCCAACACAGGCACCGTATTTCAGGCATCAATAACATTTCCTTTTACATTGTCTCATCTCACCTTTAATGCATGTCCTTGGTATCATGCATTTGAAGAAAGGAAAATAAAACATTTTATCTAATCTAACTAAGCCTCTTGTAATCTGATATACCTCTACGTGATCGCTATTCAGTGCCCGCGGCTTCAGAGAAAGCAATCCAAGCCTATCAATCCTCTCATTACAGCACATAAACTCTGAAACAGTTAACATCCAGGTAAACCTCTTCTACACCCTCTTGAGAGCCTCGATATCTTTCTTATAATGAGGGGCCCGGAACTGTATTCAACGCTCCCAATGCGGCCTAACTAGATCTTTATAAGCTACAACATAACTTTCTGAGTTTCGAACTTAATGTCTCGGCAAATAAAGTCAAACATTCCATATGTCATCTTCACCACCCAGTAAACCCATAAAACCACTTCCAGGGAGTTCAGAACTGGACTCAAAAATTCCCTCTGTTCATCAGCATTGTTGAGGATCGCGACCGTAAACAGTGTACGGCCTCTTTGTTTTTGATCTATCAATATGCAACACTTTACATTTGGCCGCTTTACTCTCCGTCTGCCAATTCTCCAACCATGACCGCAGGTGATCTATATGCGTTTTCATCCATTTCTTTTATCAGGATCACAAATAGTAGAGGTCCCAGTGCAGATCTCTGCAGAACACCGCTAATCACAGGCCTCCACCTACGATAAGTCCAACGACCACTGCCCTTTTTCTTCTAAGTGCAAGTGAACCCAAATGGCCAATTCAAAATTGATCCGTTGATTCTTCAACTTCTGGAATAGCCACCAGATGAGCACTTGGTTAAATACCTCACTTTCGTGAATTTCGCTCGCACCACTTCATGAAACAGTCAAGTTAGTAAGACACGACTTGCCCGTACAAAGCCATGATTTTCCAAATAGTCACAAATCATTCCAGAATCTCTCCTCCCACTGCCGTGAGACTCGCAGGTCAGTCAAAAGTTTCCAGGATTATCCGTTATTCCCCGACAAAAGAATGGAAAAACATTAGCAATTCGCCACTATTCCGGGATCTTGTCTGTAGCTGGAGCGGACACTAAGATATTGGCCAATGCCCCAGCAAGCTCTTCTGTTACCTTTCTCGATAAGCCGGGGTATATCCAAGCAGGTGCTGGGTAGTTATGTACCTTAATGCTCTTAACAGGACCGAACACCTCCTCCCTCTTCACCTCGAAACAGCCTGTAATATTAACATGCTTAGAACTGAGCTCCCTGTCCTCAACGTCCTTCTTCTTGGGATATGGGGCATTTGTGTCTGCAGAGGCATTCCAGGGCATATCAGGCCGTGATACAATCATTCAGTATACTCTCTTTTTCAGACATCCATAGACGCTTGTGAAAGTTTTACATTACATAGAAAACGTTTTCAAACTTGCAACGAAGGAGAGATGCTGCCGTGCTTTGTACTGGCAGTTATGTGCTGAAATGACAATACTTAGGAATTTAATGTGGCTGACGTTCTCTACCTGTTATACCCTGATAAGGTCTGACTCATAGACCTCCGGTTTCGTCCTTCTGTAGTCATTAATCATCTCCTTGTTCCAGCTGACATCGAGTGGGACGGTGTTTTTGTTGCACCCATTCAGACGAATACCGTTCCTCACCGTATGGGTCAGGCCTACGCTTGAGGAAAGGAAAAGCTATACGATCAGCATTAGGAATTAAATTCGAAGGCCAGTAGAGGGTAGGTTTAATGAGCTGCAAGGCTTAGCGGTGGATGCAAGTAAAACTGCGCAGTTTAGAAGACATTTAGGCAAGTTCAAGGGTATGAAAAACATGGGTGACATTGGCAAAATGCAGGAAAGTGAGCTTCGCACAGGTAGGCAACTTAGAAAATAGAACGATATACCACAGTACAGGCCCTTCTGCCCAAATGTTGTGCCGACCCTTAAACCCTGCCTCCTTAGTAGTCTCTAAAATTTCACTAGTGTATCTGCCTCTACCATTGACTTAGGCAGTGCATTCCACGCACCAACCACTCTCTGAGCAAAAAAACCTTCCTCTAATATTTCCCTTGAACTTTCCACCTCTTACCTTAAAGCCGTGTCCTCTTGTATTGAGTAGTGGTGCCCTGGGGAAGAGGCGCTGGCTGTCCACTCTATCTATTTCTCTTAATATCTTGTAGAACTCTATCATGTCTCCTCTCATCG